>NC_083112.1:45350865-45652469 GCF_949774975.1 Lagenorhynchus albirostris | reverse complement strand
AAATGAATTCAGCATGTAATCTAATTAGTGATGGAAGTCTATTACATCTAACTGCAAAAGCAACTGTCCTTGAAACAAATTTATTTACAGTCCATGTTACCACTTGAAACAACTTTGAAATGATGTGTAAGACAACAGCTTAATTGTAAAAATTTTTTGTTTGTTTGTTTCAGTTCTAGACCTGGAAGGCCTCCTAAGAGGACTCAAAGTGTCACCTCCCCAGAGAACTCTCATATCATGCCACATTCTGTCCCAGGCCTTATGTCTCCTGGGATAATCCCACCAACAGGTAAGAGTGCTACCTATTGATGCCGAAAATATTCAAAATCAGCCAGTGCCATAGATATTCACCCTCATCAGTTATATTTTGTTCACACTAAGATAATGTTACTGATGAGAATTTATTTCAAAACTGCATTATGATTATCATCATTTCTTTATTTGAAATAAAATTAAAGAAGTTTAATTGAACACAGTTCTAGGAGTTATTCTAATTAATCCTCTTGCTAATATCAAATGACAAATTCTTATCCCTAATTTCCTGTTAAGGAATTGAAGCTCAGAGAGAATCAGTAACTTTCCCAAGGTCAATCAGCTGGTCACTGGCAGTGGTTATTCAAACTCAGGTCTCTGGATTCTAAGTTTATATTTCATTCCACAAAAACTCACAAAATAGATTAGCATGCATCCAAACAAAAGACTATAACCATGCCAAATAGAAATATCTCCTGTTTCTCCCAAACTATTTCTGTTAGAAGCATTTGAAGGATGTTTATCACTAGAATTTTGAAAATGTACAAGTAAAAGAATAGTCTCGACCACAAAAGCTCTGTACCATAAACAACTTTCATAATGTGCTGCATGCAAAAACAGCTCATTTGATTTTCACCACCTGGATGTGTTCATTAATTCTTTTATATACTTACACATGTCTGCCCACTTTCCATGTTTCATCCAGACTCAGAGCAAATTAAAATTATGATAATAATGATATTATTATTATATAACATATAGTATTTATTAATCCTTGCCATCATGAAAGTTTATTGAGGAGATAGATGTATAAACAGCTAATTTTCATTTCACACGACTGAAACAGGAAAGATAATCTGGCAAGATAAGGAGAAAGTCTTAATTTTTTTCTCTGAATTCCCATATAAATGTTTGCTTTTTCTTTTGTAACATTTGTCTTTCTCTAGACTGTAATATAATCATGGGTATCTTATTTCACATTCCATACTTTGTTGAAAGCTCCCTGGAAGCAATGGCTCTTTTAACTCACCTTTATTTTTGTGGCAGCGTCTGAACAGTTGGTTCACTTTTGTGCACCTTTATCAAATACCCACTGAGTTGAATTTGAAGTTATTCATTTTATATATTTAACATTTTTTTAAGGTACCAAAGGTTCTTAAAAGTAAATAATTCACATTCCAAAGAAGAGTTGTATCTTTATGCTAATGTTCGCAGATGAAAAATTGAGAAACAGAAAAGTAAAATCCATAGCTGAAAACAACCCAGTTACAGAGCAAGTATCATCATTTCTATTCGTTTACTTTAGTCATGATTCACAAGCTACTGAATCCTACTGCCTGAAATTCTAATTCCAAATTTGATATTTTGAAAAGGAGTAGGTAGCGTTTTGTTAAGGCTTAACTGTTTTTATTTAACTAGATAAAATTTCCTGATTTGCAGATTTGGCCGGGGCGGGGGTGGGACGTTTGTACTACAGTCAAGATGGAAAGAAGATCTTAATTTTTCATGTTTTATGACTGAAAGACTCAGGTGTGCTAGAAGAAAGACAGAAGAGTCTTGACTTAACTTCTCAATGAATACGTTTTGGGGCTTTAAAAAAATAATCATTTTCACAATCATTATTTTACATTTGATAAGTTTGTGTTGATTCTCACTAATCACAGTTATATTTTGGGTGAAAAGTATTCTAGATTGTTTTTGTATTAAAATAGAAAAGATCTGGTTCCAAATTGCCTGCCAACATTTTAAGGTGAAAACAATAAATACTTCACTACCTAAGCATTGGTGAGATAAGGTGATGTCATCAGAATCTAAGAATAGCAGCACCTCACATAATTAAGATCATAAAGTAACTTTGGGGTAAGTGAAGTTTCTAAACAACTGAAGATCATAAGCTGAAACTCAAAATCAAAATATTAAGTCACAATTTACAATAGCCAGGACATAGAAGCAACCTAAGTGTCCATCCACAGATGAATGGATAAAGAAGATGTGGCACATATATAAAATGGAATATTAATCAGCCATAAAAAGAAACAAAATTGAGCTATTTGTAGTGAGGTGGATGGACCTAGAGTCTGTCATACAGGGTGAAGTAAGTCAGAAAAAGAAAAAGAAATACTGTATGCTAACACATATATATGGAATCTAAAAAAAAAAAAAAATTCTGATGAACCTAGGGGCAGGACAGGAATAAACATGCATATGTAGAGAATGGATGTGAGGATATGGGGAGGGGGAAGGGTAAGCTGGGACGAAGTGAGAGAGTGGCATTGACATATATACACTACCAAATGTAAAATAGATAGCTAGTGGGAAGCAGCTGCATCGCACAGGGAGATCAGCTGTGTGCTTTGTGACCACCTAAAGAGGTGGGATAGGGAGGGTGGGAGGGCGATGCAAGAGGGAGGGGATATGGGGTATATGTATATGTATAGCTGATTCACTTTGTTATACAGCAGCAGCTAACACAACATTGTAAAGCAATTATACTCCAATAAAGATGTTAAAAAAATATTAAGTCATTTTTGATAGATCCCTTTCTGAAATATTTTACACAATTCCCTAGCTTGGTGAACAGAGATATTGAAGATAGCTTAAACTTGACACATTATTATGGACATTCATTTTTGAAGCAGGATCATTTCATGTATTTCAATTGCTGTGCTGTCTCCTCATACATGCTTTTTAAACTTTTGTTCTTCCTGATATGTTGTGAGCCCAGAAACCAGGGTTTCTCTCAAGCTTATTAAGCATTACATTGAAACAGACCTTCATGAGTCATGTTCCAGAGAAAGATGAAGAAATGGAGACTCAACAGGAGAGCAGATCAGATTTGAAGAAGTGGCTTTTGGACAGTTTAATACTCTATAGAGCCCAGGGAATGTCTTTAAAACAGGGTGTGTGAGCTCACTTTTGCCTATTTCACTTAATTCAATTTTTATGCATTTGTCCAAAGATTTGAAGCTGCCATATATTTGACTGTTGCACATGAATTGTGCTGTCTTACTATACTCAATATGATTGCTCTTTTTACACAAAATTTTTCTAGATGGAGAAGTTTAGATTTTAGAGAATACAGAATAATATCTTCATCCCTTGGAGAATGTCATTCACTGTCTTAAAACATTAACTGGAAATTTGATCATCTTAAAGAAATCTTATAGTTCTCAAGAGCATGTAACACTTTCTCCCAAGGAGTACTTTTACTCGGGGAATATAATTCAATATGGACATATAGACTTTTTGTCCCAAGACTTTATTTACATTTGCTACTTTCTTTAAAAATAAAATGTTATTTTTTTCCACAAGATGGGAAAGATGAAATGTGCTATTTTTTTAAAACAATGAAGAACTTATATGTCAACATTTTTGACATTAAGCAAACTAGTTTGAGGACATTTCTACTATATTTTTGACCTGTGAGTTTGAGTTTAAAATTTTTTTTCCAGGAGTCTATAGTTATATCAGTATCTTTTAAAGACTTGGAAATCATTTTTCTAAAACTAGCAAAACAAACAAACAAACATATAGATCTCAAAAAATAAAAAGAAAAACAAAGAAAGAAGAAAACAACCCACCTTCAAATCTCAAATCCTTTCTAAGATTTATATCATCGACTGCCTATAAACATTGAACTGTGATTTTTGTACTACAAGTATTACCATTTGAAAAACATAAAAGATGCAGATTTACCTTCAAGATTGCCAAAATTGATCCTGTGAAAAAATTTATTTATTTTGACAATTTATAAAAATCTGTCAATTTGTTTCTAATCATTCCCTCATTTTTCTTTTCAACAATTGAACATTGGAGTTAAATAATAACCTTTCCTTGAGGAATCTGTTTTGCAGAAAAAATTCTGACTATTTTTATATTTTTAAAAAGTGTCTTTCCGCTCTAAGAGTATGTATTTAGGTATCTATAATATGAAAAGAAAAAACTTTGAGATTGCTTATGGAGATTTTGTTTGCCACTTTGGTTGTTCAAGTGGGCTTGTGTGTAACCTTTGAAGGGGGCGTGGGCAGATGGTGATAATTTCCAAATTTATGGTTGTCACTGGATGCCATAGCAACCAGAAGTGGAAGTTAATGAAAGAAAGAAGGCTCTTTGTCGAGTCTCACAACACAACACCTCCTGTAGTGCTCCCTACATTTATTTGGACTGAGCACATGTCATAAATCATTTTTGAAAATAAATACCAGTTTGGAATAAATTCATCCTAGCAACAGAGTTCCAATAATATTCATACTTTTTACAGAATCATGTGTATTTTACAATTAAGGAAAGGGTTATTTAGAATTCTAAATACTCCCCTCCTGTGCCAGGAGTGCAACTTGGAGAGCGTATTTGGCCAACTTACTGATTTTATCTTTAGGGTAGAATGCAAACTAGTTTTGAAATACAGTTTTCGTGTAAGTATTAAGAAGTAACTCAGTGAGTCTCAGATATTTGCATTTAACATTAAAAAAGTTATCCATTACCTCATTTTTTCAAATATATTCAAATTAAATGAATGAATGATTCATAGTTTTGCTTCTTAGATACATCTTTTCTCTCACTGTGACCTCGTAGGCACATAATCAATATGCATTCAGGATAAAAAAAGAAAGCAATTGTAAACACACATGCACTATGCTTAAAATGTAAGAACTTATACATGCAATTTTACCATTTTGAAAATAATACTAGACCAGGGCGATATTAACCAGAGTTCATCCCATTGAAACATTCTTTTCTTAAAAAAGAAAAAAAAAAAGATGATAAGAAAGTATTCTCATGTGGATTTATAATTCAAAGACATATTTTCAAAGTTTATATTCTTTATTTTTCTTGCTAAATATTACCAACTAACCAACAACAACATCCAAACTACCTATTTTTGTAGTATCAGCATTTGTAATATTTTAAATTCATTAAGCATTTCAACTTCTGAGGAAAAAATTAGTGTGTAAATATGTTTTGCATATTGAGAAGTGTATCATAACAAATGCATTGTATTCCCTGGGGAGACTTACAAGTAAGCATAACAGAAAAATGCACAAGTAAAACAGTCACAAATGGATTGATCTTCACTCACAAATTAAAACATAACAATCTATTGAATGTCTCACTCAAAGAGTAAGTAAGATACAAACTATTTAAACCACTGAAGTTTATGTAGTATGTGTAAGTATGCATTTTCATAAATTTATATGTAGGGAATATTTGTGGAAGTTTAATCACTGGACATTTTGAGGGTAATGCATTTAGCTTATCAGTATTTCATGTATGTTTCCCTTTAAATTTTTCTTGAAGAGAAAAATTAACTAATATATCTTCTTTTTCCCATTTTGGAAGGCCAGCCTAATACCAAACTTCATCATGTAATGTATTTAGTCTTAAAACTTGTATTGAACACTCTATTAGCTTCCTGTGGCTGCCGTAACAAATTACCACATACTTGGTGACTAAAGTAGATAAAAATTAATTCAGAATTCTGGAGAAGTTCAAAATCAACTATCACTGGGCCAGACCAAGCTATCGGTAGGGCCACACTCCCTCTGGAGGCTCTTTGGGAGCTTCTGTTTCATTGCCTCTGAGTTTCTGGAGACTGCCAGCTTTCCTTGGTTTGTGGCTCTAATTTCTACCTTGTCGTGTGTATGTGTGTGTGTGTGTGTGTGTGTGTCTGTGTGTGTCTGTGTGTGTATAACTTCTTCCTCTGCCTCTCTTGAAAGGATACTTGGGATTGTATTTAGGGTCCATCAGATAATCCAGGATCATCTCCCCATTTCAAAATCATCAACGTAATCACATCTGCAAAGACTCTTTATCCATATAAAGTGGTATTCCCAGGTTGCCAGATTTAGGATGTGGGCATAACTTTGGGGGTCATTATCAGCCTTGCTCACCCAGAAAGTCCCTGGTTGAGATATTATGAGGGGCCCAAGTGTGGTGTGGAAGAAACGCATACCAACAGATTTTGGTGATTTTTTTGTTTACTGTAGTATCCCATTATGTATAATATGGCTTGCCACAAAGCAGATATTCAAAATAAATATTTGTTCAATGAATATGGCTAATATATGTTTAGCAAAGGATTTCTGAGAGACATGATTATGCCTCAGAGTTACAAATTTAAACATTGGTGTTATAATGCAGCTTATAAAATCCTATTAAGTACAGTTAGGCTCCAGATTAAAGATGCCGAGTCTAGTGCCTAAAGGAGGTGCACTCGGGAAATGGAGGGCATTATTTATTTGTTTGTTTGTGGGTTATGATGGCTACATTTAAGCATTGTCATCATCCATTGATGAAATTTATACCTCTAGACTGATGCTCTAAAGAAGCAATATTTTCAGGAATAAACTGGCAACATAGAACATACTAGCCTTTAAAATTCCTGCATATATGTACTTGTACCCACAGTATCTTCATATGGAACTAATTTAATCCATACATGAATAAAATGTAGCTCATAATATAACTAAATGCAAATATAGCTTTGGTATGAGGGATTAGATAATATATTTATTAAATATACATTATATATGTATATATTATATACACATCATAATCAAACATTTCAGTCAAATCATAATATGCCCTGCTTATTACTAGCATAGAAATTTATAAAAATCTTTATTTTCTAATCTCTTAGGGCAAAAATCTGTTATTTTAGATTTAATTACATAACCACATATTACTAGACTTCTGGACAGACCTCTCATCTATTTAATTTAGAAGAAAATTACAGTCCTTTTTTCCCTAAGTCCTTGTTTCCCTCTTCCCAGCTTCTATTGAGTTCTGTAGTCTCTTATGCCTACACTGGACTGGACTCAGTTATAATCTACTTAAACTTCTCTCTCAGTAGATTTGCAGTAACGAAGTTGCTAATATACTTAATTGACTAATTGCAAGGTATTTGCTTCTTTTTTAGTAATATGATTCCTCCTTTGACAGAAGAGAAGTTTATTTACAGAAAAGCAAATCAGATTTTAAGAGTCAATTTTTGATTATGATGGTGGATGGTGTGTGGATTTAGCGGGAGCTTTGTGGATTATCCATTTATCTGTGGGATTCTCATATAGGGTTCTAGTCCCTTAGTTATACAAAATGTCACATGTTGTCTTTTATTGCTTGCTCTAATTTCTTGACCCGTAGGAGGTGCTATTACTATCTTATTTCCTTCTCTAACCAAGGGAAGTGAGAAATACATTAAATAATGTTCATTCAGGAAAAACAACCAACTCTGCTATAGATATATTTTGAGTATTCCTAAAGATGTTGTAGAACAAAAAGTCATACAAGATAAACAGAATTCTTTGTTTAATCTCCTTCTCTGTCTCTGATAGGCTTTCCCCCCTTTGGCTAACTTCCAAGCTTCAGTTTCTTCCCCTAATGAAGTGATCCAGCTTTGTTATTAAGGATTTAAAATTTCATGTTGAAATTTCTTTATATTTTCTCCATGCATATTGGAGATACATTTTACACCGTTATGCTCTTCTTTGTAAAGAAGTAGAGTTGCTAATTGCAAGTGTTGACAGGACCAGACATTTCAAATAAACTTGGCAAATGTCAGAAAAATAGCAGTATTAATAAAACCTGAATTCGATTTCCTAAAACATTCATTGCCCTAGTCATGAATGAACTTAAGACCTGATTTGAAAACATTCTACGTAAAAAACACTGAAAGATTTTATTTGGTTATGCAGTCGTATACACCAATGTTGTACAGAGTGAAGTAAGTCAGAAAGAGAAAAACAAATACCGTATGCTAACACATATATATGGAATCTTAAAAAAAAAAAAATGGTTCTGAAGAACCCAGGGGCAGGACAGGAATAAAGACGCAGACATAGAGAATGGACTTGAGGACCTGGGGAGGGGGAAGGGTAACCTGGGATGAAGTGAGAGAGTGGCATGGACATATATACACTCCCAAATGTAAAATAGATAGCTAATGGGAAGCAGCCACATAGCATATGGAGATCAGCTCAGTGCTTTGTGACCACCTAGAGAGGTGGGATAGGGAGGGTGGGAGGGAGCTGCAAGAGGGAGTAGATATGGGTATATATGTATATGTATAGCTGATTCACTTTGTTATAAAGCAGAAACTAACACACCATTGTAAAGCAATTATACTCCAATAAAGATGTTAAAAAAAAACAACAACAACATTGTGATAGAACTTCTGAAAGTGCTAATACACCTAAGCTTAATGGATAGGAATATAAAATCCAGAGAAAGGGTGACAAAAATACAATTTTACTCTGCACTTCAGATGACATCTGGAATATTATATTCAGTTACGGCATTGCAATTTTTAGTAGGACATTGACAGACTGTGAGAATTAAGAGAATAGCCCAGAAAATAGGGTTTTGGAAATATGGTGATGTTTAGTCTTAAGAAGACTTATAGAGGGTCTGAAGGTGGATGCTAGAGTAGATTCATACTGTGCTCTTCCAAGGACAGAAATTTAACTGATAAACAGTAATTACAGAGAGGTCTGCATTGGCTTCCATAAGAAAGAGCCTTGCTGCAAGGAAAACGATCTAAAAGTGAAGTTTATTACTCATAAAACCTTAATTTTTCCTTCTGACAGAAGGGTTCAATAGGAAAGGGGGGTAAAAAGTTGTTAGCCATAGTACTTATGTTTAATTACTTTTATGGGCTATATTGTTCACGGTACAAAAGTGTAATAGTTAAAAAAAAAAATCCTTCATTGCTGGACCATCAGCCAAATCTGAAGGTAATTTTGCATTGGAGGGAGGTAGATTGAATAAGGCAATCTTGTTCCCTTCTAGTTATAAAATTTGATGATTCTATTTTATTTCACTTTGAATTATTCTAAACTTGACATGGTGCCTTTCTGGTTAAAGGGCATCCATCCTTTCAGGGTTTCATACTCATATTCTTTCATAGTTTTTGAGTAATTTTTAAAAATTACTTTTGAGATGAATGCTTCATATTTACAAGCTATCATACTGTTTGTTACACTGGTTTTCATGGATGGAATATTAACTCATAGGCAAGACTGTGACTATGGTAGACTCACAAATATTTTTTTTCCAATTAAAAGAAATTTTAAAATGTTTTTTCCTTCTTTGTTCTCGCGGACTCTGTGAAGGGGTCCATAACTATAAGATTGATAGGAGAAAATGACAATCATTTAATATTATATAAAATAATTTTTTTTTAGCTGTGGTGGGATTTGGAATGATGGGTGGAAAAAATAGTATTATTTTAACCAGTAAAGATCATCAGAATTGACAGCAGAAAATATGACTCTTAAGGGGATTTAAATGAAAGACCTTGAACTTTACTGTAAATTTCTTTGATTTGACTTTCCACTTTAAAAAATAAAGTCTCCAAGGAGGAGTCATTTCTCTTTTTCTTATTGGAGTATAGTTGATTTACAATGTTGTGTTAATTTCTGTTACATAGCAAAGTGATTCAGTTATACATATGTATATATTCTTTTTTATATTCTTTTCCATTATGGTTTATCTCAGGATATTGAATATAGTTCCCTGTCAATTCTTGAAATTTATGGAAATCTTCCAAAGATACAACTTTTAAAAAGTGTAATAATTGAGCCAGTCGAATATTTTGATCCTTATTTCCTTCATCTATAAAAAAAGAATCTTTTCATTATGTCAAAATTATTTTTCTCATTAAATTTCCATGAATGTCAAATGACACAATTTATAACAGTATTCTGTAAATGATGAAGCTAGACAAAGATAAAGTGTTATTATCGTAATTAAACAGGCTGATCCAAGTGTTACTGACTATGATTGCTGACTCTCTATGCTCATTCCTTTGTATTTAAGAATAAAATTGATAACAAACAAAAAAAATATAGCTTAGGTTTAAGAAGTCTTAGCTTGGCAAATTCAAATTCATATAAATGTGCACTCTATAGATATTCCCAGTAGAGGTAGTGAACATTAAAATCTGGTTATTACATGTTTACTTTTCAGGGCTTAATGACAATAAATTCTTTTTATAAATTTTTATTTTTGGGCAGAATAAGACTTATGGATATGAAATATCATTGCTACTGTTATAATATGTGTTCAAACTGTCATAGTCATATATTGCTTTTAGAAATATGCACACTGCAAATGCTAGTGGACCTTAAAAATGAAGATTGCTTTCAATTGATTATAGCTGTATGTTGTGCTATTAATTATTGGAAATGAATTGACATATACTGTAAACAATAAGCCAGTTTTCAAAATGATAAAACTGTAACCTAATTCAATAAATTGAATCAGATTACGCAAACACTTTTGCACTTCATTAAGGAAGTAGTCAGTATAATTAATTTGAGAGCATTTTATCATGTTCACTTGTTGATATATGGCTAAGGATATATATACAGTAGTTTAAACTATTTCCAGATGTACTTTTGTGCCATTTCACATTTTAACTAAAGTTACCATAAGCTGAATTCCTAGAGAAGGCCAAAATGGATTTGATTCTTTTATCTTTGCTGCTTTTAGAATACAATGAGTAGGTTATGATTTTCTTTAAAGACATATAATTTTTTTAAACAACATGACATGGTGATGTGGCTCCTAACTTGGAACTGAAAAGTCTGGCTTTCATTCTCTTCTTCATCACTTCTAGCAATGTGACTGTGGCTAACACTGTCTGGCCTCAGTCATCACAAGGTAGATACTAGTACCTAAAACATCATTTTAGAGAGGAGGAAAAAATGCTAGGAGACTTGTCCAAAATTTCACTATTATGTGCTAGAGACAGTTTTCAATTCAAATTTTCTGACTCCAATTTATTGGTTATTTTCCTACATCAAGCTGCCTTCTGAAATACTTAACTTTATCATGTATAAACCAAACATCATAAGATCTGCCTTATCTCCTACTTGGTATGACTTTGTGAAGAACAAATGAGCTAATGTATCACAAAACGCTTTGCAAAGTCTTATATATAGCAAGATGTCATCTGCTATTTAGTTTTATTACAATGATTCTCGAAACAGGACTTTTGCCTTGTTCCAAATAGAATACCAGTTATTTATCTCTCAGTTTGAACACATCAATTCTGGGAATGATGAGCCCTTCCCTATATTTATGGAATTGGTTTGTAATCATTTTCTCAGTTTTTAAAAAATTGCTTTTGTATCTTCCAATTAGCTCAAATAAAATATTTTTCTCCTGATACAATCTTCTCATGTTGACGGTTACTTTTTGATCTTCATGGTATGTAGAATTTTATGATTCATATTTAATTCGCTGAAATGCCTCCTAATGTCAAATCCTTTGATGGAATATCATTCAATCAAACGTATTCCCATTAGTTTTCATTTAAGAAATGCAAATATATGTGGAGAAACTATTTTTCTAAATACATATTTTCTAATGATTTGAGTTTGCCTCCTGAGATGTAAGGATATGACTTAAAGGAACAGTGTGGAGTTTTTTTTGTTTGTTTGTTTGTTTTTTGTGGTATGCGGGCCTCTCACTGCTGTGGCCTCTCCCGTTGCGGAGCACAGGCTCCGGACGCGCAGGCCCAGCGGCCATGGCTCATGGGCCTAGCCGCTCCACGGCATGTGGGATCTTCCCGGACCGGGGCATGAACCCGTGTCCGCTGCATCGGCAGGCGGACTCTCAACCACTGCGCCACCAGGGAAGCCCCAGCGTGGAGTTTTTAAGCATTAAAGGTGATGTAAGACTCTTTGTCTCTTCCAAAGGGCTATGAGATTATAAGTTGCTATTTTGGGTTAGACTTAAAAATGCGATGCTATATCATCAAGATTCTCTTTAAACATGTATAGTATTTAATATTAAAGTCAATAAAATGTTTAATCCCTCTGATAACACGTATTCCCTAGAAGTCAATTTTTGAGCGGTTCTTTTCCCTGTTAAAACATCTAGTTGAAAACTATTTTTTAAATGTGAAAATGTAGCATTGTGAAGGTTTTCAAAGTCTGTTCTTCTATTTGGATACCTTCACTCACAAATTAAAGCAGTAAATGCCTTTTGTATTATTTATTATCTTGTATTGCTTAATGAAATCCTTCTAGGGGATTATTATATTAGGGTAAAAACATTTCAGAAGAGTTATACAGAACCATGTTAATTCAAAGGAATATAAATGCAAGAATCTCTAAATTCCAAGAAAATTAATCTCTTACTATTAGAATATAACAGTATTTTGAAGTTATTTGAGCAAGAGATCCACCTCATCATATGTAACCTTTAAGTTACTTATTGAATAAATTACATTTAAGGATACCATTCCAAGGAGAACCTGTTACCATATGACCTGTCCATATGAGTTGTCTTTTTGATTTATAACTGCAATTGCTTTCTCGGCATGGATTTCATGACATAATAATATTCTATGAATTTTTGAAATTACAGTGAGCTTCACATCAATCATCTCTAATAAAATACTATATGTATCAATGAGAGAGGACTACTGGAAGGTAGACATTTTAGAAATATGCACTTCTCCCAAATACCAATATTGTTATTTTAATGAAATGGGCAGATTGCTTTTTTTTGATATTCTTTAAATTGATTGTAAAAATGGTCAGCGTCATCACTCCCATCAGCTCGCTATTCTATATTCTTAACAGTAATCTTTATTTTCCTTGAAAGTGTTAACTGTCCATGCAGTTAATTTTGCCTAGACCACTGTTGTTCTTGGCCTGAATTCAAGGAAATATACTGCTTCTGGGGGTCCTAGGCATTAATGTCTTAAATTTCAGGATTCTCGTTAAACACATGTAACATGGGCTACCATTATTTGTCCATGTTTCTTTTATCTGTAAGAATCAGAGAGATTTAAAGTGAAATCTTAGCTATGTAAAGAATTGAGTGTGTGGCTGTATTTTCCTCCACTTTCTCTTCACAAAATATTGTTGGAAATACCTTGAGTTATAGTCTTTCATGCGTAAATATTTATGCTATTCTATGTGAAAAAAATCGGTACCTAGAATTTGCCATTAGCATGGATTTCTAAAAGACAACGTGCATTTCTTAAGTAACATATTTGGAAAACCTATGAATACATTCAAAAACAGCTTTAGTTTTTAGAAAACATTTTTAAAAACTTTTTCAAATTTAGAGTCTTAACCATGTGGCTTAGAAAAGCCATGCCCATATTGCAGATGTAAAACACAAAAAGAGAATATTTTCACGAGTGAAAATATTTAAGATTTTCTTTAAAATTGTTGTTTGAGTTAATCTACAGGGTACTTCTTGTATGTCTTCTTTATAGATATTCTTGCAGTTACATTGTTTATTTACTATAAGACTTTGTCTATACATACTATCCAATGGAAAGAAATAAAACCAACTTATCAGATACATGTACATTTTACTGAAAAATTGCAAGCACTTTTGTACATAGAAACAGTAGCTATGTCTATACTTTTTACCAATCTGTGTTGAGTTGCTAGCATGTTACCTGGTCAAAGCATTGTTAACTTAAAATGATTTAATCAATCAATATAGTTAATTGGTTAAAATAAGGTGGGGTGCAAACATCTACTGAGTAACTATTACATGGTAGGAAATTTGCTAATATCTAAAGATTAATTTATTTTTCATGTCAAACTATGAAGGAGGTCTTGCTTATCCCATTTTACCTACACATAAACTAAGGCACGATAGCTTAAATAACTTGCTCAAGTTGAAGAGACCTCACTTGGGGCTGAACTCAGGAATGAGTAATTATAAACCCTGTTATCAGTGTATCATCCATTCCAAGGAATGCATTAATCTCCTTAGAGGCTATTTATATTTTGAATAGAATTGAAACAGGGTGAATTGAAATAAAAGATTTTTTTAAAAGGATAGAGTCAAATTCTTAAAGAATATGTCAAATTTTTATTAACATGCTTAATCTTAGTTAGAAAAACTCACACCACAACTTCATGTATTAGACAGATGAATCATATTCTCGTATTGTAGGCATTCTAACCACTAGTTTAATATTGGGTGGAAGCTTAAATTATTTTAAAATAGTTTTATATTTTAAATAGTTGAGATGTTCAGTGCTTTGATTTGGAGGCTTAGTATAGAGGCAGCAAAAGAATAGAGTGAGTGATGTCAAAAATTATATTTCAGAATTTATAATCAAGCTTAATTGCTTAATAAGCCACTGTGTTTGAATTTTAATTCTAACCTGGCCATCCTTTTATTAAGCATTTGTGGAAAAGCCTATTAAGCCTTTTTTTATTTAAAACATTGCACTTTGTTTGCTAAATAAAGTAATGCTAACAGACCAACAAGTATTTCATGCTATTAGAGTTATTTCTGAACTTTATGAATAGTCAAGGATAGTGTAGTATTACTTGTTAAGTCCAAAGCATACTATTCTATCCTAAATAATTAAAGAAAATTTCTTAACTTTTGTTAATCATTTACTCTTCGGGCTTTCATTTGCCCTATTCTTCATTAGTAGTAAATCCCTATGCTATTACTTATTTGTGCAATTGATATACTACCTGGTTAAGGCATTGTAACAACTGGCTTCCAAGGGCAGTTCAGTGTAGGCTCTTTGACTCCAAGAATTATAGCAATACTTTTCACTATACTTTATAAAACACTATCCTGTTTGATATAATTGGCAAAATAGTTGAAGCTATATTTGAGATATTTAATTCTTAAGTTATTATTGTAACATTTTGGAAAATAGAAAATTACATTACTTGTAATTCTACTGTGTCATGTACCATATTTCCTTTTTGTTTATAAATGCTGAGTCCTTGCTCACTTATATACTAAATATGTACCAGAATATCCTATGTCTTTCTATTTTTCAATATGCGGTGAACCAGTTGTTTATAAATATAGTATACTATCTCAGAGCAAATATGGTGGATTCACAGTTTCATCATTGGCATCATTACAAATTTTATATCCGTCTTCAAAACCTAGGTTTAGGATTCTTTTATTCCCCTTTGTATTGTATCTGTAATAATTGTGAGCACTTGAATTTTTACCAGTTTCACATTAAGATCTCAATGAACAGGAAATAGAAACAATTTCAATAATTTATGCCTATTAAGCATTTCAAATTCTACATTTATGTTATTATGCTATTTCATCCTGATTTTCAAAGGGGAAAAAAAGTTGTTTCTGAAATTCTTAAAGAGTTTAGCCTTGATAGAAAAATGAAACTGTAGCATTTTTTATTTTACATTAAATCTCAAAATCCAAATAAAAGATTTGAATATTAGGATCTTGCTTAATTTTGACAGTTGTCTTAAAGTGAATTTAGTGTTTAATGAAATTTTCTGGACTGATAACTCAAGACCTGAAGGGAACAATTCTAGTAGTGAGAAAGTAATTTTCTGGCCTAATTACACCTTCGACCTCACTACAAAGTCTGTCAACAAAAGTGCCAGGTTTGATCATGATTTTTTTTGATGTGTATTCCCCAATCTACCTCACACAGGAGACTTTTAACAGTAGCATTTGGTATTTGCAACCTAACTAAGATTTTACATCTGAGAATCAAACCTCAATGTACTGTTGCCAGTAGGTGAGTCCCTTAAATCCCTTTTAGAGTTGAAAAATTATATGAGTATTAGTGAACTTTACATATTGCGTTCTTTGGAAACCTGCATGGCTATATTATTTGAGATGGCCATGCAAATTATATCAAGTATTAGCAAATGAATGATGAAAAAATTGAACAGCTGCAGTCTCTAGAATCTATTTCTTATCTGTATTCACTCTAAAGGCCTACAGAGTTCTAAAATTTGGGAATCTATACAACTGGCCTCTTATGGTGATGTGGGTCCCTGATTAGCCTCAACCACTAAGTACATTTCCTTAAGTTTCTGAGGCTGGGTGTCCTTATATTGCAGTGATATAATAGTTTATGTTTAATTGTTTAGATGTTAACTCTTGAATACTTTCTCCAATAACTTCTTGACCAGAAGACATTTAACTGCTGCATTAAAGATCTGTCGATGTTTTTCATATGAACCCAAATTTTGCTCCCCAACCTGAATTATCTATCCTCTCAGCCTAGCCTTTTTTGCCTTCTCTTCCTCCTCTTCCCCCTTCCCTTGTTGAATTTTATTTAAAATAGTTTAAATGTCAAGGTTGTTAGTGAAACCTTGTGTTTAGTGGAGGCTACAGTCTGATTAGAGAAACAAAGTAGTGAAAGGTAACTGATTGATGTTACTGAGTTATTGTCTCGGCTCTTTCTGATTTTAATTCCTCCATCTACTTCTGATAAATATTTTTCTCAGAGTAGTTACACACACAGATACACGCACTCACACACATTCCTAATTTCTAAACAAGTAAGGGGTGTATAGTCATTAAACACAATATCTTAAATTTGCAGCTAATCAGAAATAAATATTTGTTATCATGAAACATACACATAATTATATCAGAAGTCACTTTTGGAATACACACTTTAGAAATGGTTATTAATGTATTCAACAAATATTTATCCTGAGTTTTAGGAGTTAAAAGATAAATGACATTGCTACTCAATAAACTGTAATTGAGGGTACAAAGAGGCAATTACCAAGAGAGATATACAAAAGCACTATAGGTTTTGTAAAGAAGAGGAAACGAGGGGTTAACAGGATAATCATTGTCATCACTGTGGAAAGTGGCATCTGATATTGGCTTAAAATGGGTATGATTTGATGAAAAAATTTATTTGTATAAGCACAAGTATATGAAAAATAAATTTGATAACATTTTTGTGAAAAAAAAGATCGGGTTTTACATTGATCACGAGTATGATACGACTGAAGGTTCAAAGCAATTATTGGCTGACTAATGAATGTATAATTTTCAAATCATTAAAGTATTAGTAATTGTTACCATCTATTGGGATTTATTATATTTCAGTTAGTAAGTTCTTTCATGTGTATTAGCTCATTTAATCCCTGTAATATGTCTTTGGGTAGTTATTATGGTTTTCATTTTACAGATGAGTAAATTTTGGCACTGATTTTTCTTGCTCAAGACTGTTAACCTGACTGCCAAGCCTGTCTCCTAATTCACTGTGCAACAGCCTTGTATTCTTATCAGCAGCATTGTGTTCATTTATGGTTATTATATTTGATCATGATTTTTAAAAATATCTATTCACCAATAATCCATTTCACTGTAGACTTTTTTTAACACTGACATTTGAGGTTTTTAACCTAAGTATGATCTTTGCTTCTGGGAATAAAACCTCGATGTACTATTGCCAATATGGTGATTCACTTAAGTCCATTTTAAATTTGATAAATTATGTGGGTATTAATGAGCTCTACGTATTGTACTGTTTTGGCAGCAGCCTTGCTTGCTTAGACCATATCAACAGTATTGTGTCCATTTATGGTTATTATGTCTTGAGAGACCACAATAGAAAACAGTTTGTCCAAACTGGGTAATCAGAACTGGAAGTTATTTTCATAAGATTGGTTGAGGGAAATGAACATTTTTAGAAAAGAAATGGGGCTTTAGGGAAAGGGCATGCTTGCTGTCTTTGGAGATTTAATAAAGGATATAGATTAATTGTTCATTGTTCTAGAAGGTAGGGCAAATAAGTGTCACTCATGAAAAAGAAAGACTTATGGGGCAAAAAAGAAAGTTCCAAATATTAGCCCACTGAGAAAACGTGTGGCCCACCAGGCTTTGATATCTCATTATAAATGTCTTGACTATTCTCTCCCAGGTGTGTTACAGAGGATTTTTTTTTACATTTAGGATAATTTCATAAATATTATTATTAGTAGTAGTAGTAGTTCTAAGATTCAATATGCTGACAAAATAAAAATAAATTATTCCACGGAGTCATTTTATCTAAATTTTTTTTGATATTTTATTTTGGAAACATATAATCTAGCAAGTTTCACAAGTTTATATTCCTTTCCAATATTATACAGAAACAATGTAATTATTAAATTAGTTGTTTGAAATCTGAAATACACACATTTGATTAAATCAAGTTTAGATATATTAATTTGGGTAATTTTATACATGATTTTCTATTTGAGTAACACTTCATTAATCACTCTATTGTGCAGAAATGGCCGTAACATTCCAGGGCACGGTTTAAACAATGTTCATTCTTCTTTCCTGATGTTTAAATTTATCCTTTGGCAGATCTAGGCAACAAAATAATAAAAAACATTATATTTTACCTAATGCATTAATTTTAAAAGATCCCAGGAAATTGATTTTGCTATGTAGTAAGACATGTTCTAGTGATTAAGTTCATGTTTACTCAAAATGATGCAGCCAAAGTATTACTGTTATACATTATAATAAACAATTAGGAAAACTTATAGAGAGATTTAAACATTTCTTTTTTTCTTTTCACTATTTAGATTTTGTTCTATAGTGATCTTGTATCCTTTTTCATTTTTATTATCACTTTTATCCATAATACTTTCCAAACCATTGTACATACATCACTGGATATTAGATATTTGTACTTGAATTTCCTATTGTCATTTCAAACTTGTCAATGACTAAAATTGAACCCATTATTATTTCTTCAATACCAAACTCAGCTGATTTTTCTGTTTTTCTTAATGGTAACTTATGTTTTAAATAATCACACAGGCTAAAGAGCTGAGAGAGTTCCTATAACTGCTAAGGCAATCTAACAAAACAAAAAGCAGCTTACACAGAAAACAGAATATTATTTTACAGATTCATTTAAAGCCCTAACTTATTTTTTAAGCATTCATACCTTATGTCATATTATATCCCAACAGCTTTTTGTGATACATAATAAAACCCCAGTTCACAAATGAGGAAATTGGGACTCAGGTTTGCTGCTCAAAATTAGAAAAGCTAGAAAATGGCAAAGTGAAAATTTGAATCCATAACTACACACCCCTGATCTTTCTATTGTATTCCTTTAAGGGGCTATTATTGTCATACGACCCTGATATGTTTGCTTACCTTACCTCTAGTAAGAATAGAATAGTTTTGTTATTTATTATAACTGTAGATCAAATTATTACTAAAAATATTTCTAATAGTTAAACCTCAAGTGAATATACATATTTTGTGTCAGATCTGGAATATTGACATGCTATATAGTCAAAACCCTTGTATATAATTATAACCCTTCTAACATTAAGCAGGTGACTGGACTACATATAAGTCAGGCATAAAATGCCCTGAATGTAGCAACATAGTGAATCAAGCAAATTACCAAAGGCAAAGCTCATATTGTGCTCTGGGCAATTTCTGCTGCCAGCACTTATACATCAAAACTTCACTCAATGTACGATTGATTTTATTTTATTTTGTTTATTTTTAATTCCCTACAGCAAGCTATGTTAGCTTTGTAGAATGCTGTCCGCATCATTAGGTTCCTAAGAAATTATAGTTGTTTCAGTCATGGTTGACCAAAATATTATTCCCTTCTTATAGACCATGGATATTGGTTCTTGGATTGGTACCGCTGAGCTGAAATTGTGTAAGGCTAGTGACTCAAATACACAACACACAGAGAGAAAGCATCAATGTTATTAGAAATATGAGCATCCGAAGAATAATGCTGTAAAATCAGCCAGGCAGTGGCCATTAAAGATATTTTCCAGTTTAAGGAAAGAGGTTCAGATTAAAGTATGAAAGTCCGGTCTTAAGACAGGAATGAATTCCTGTGTAAAATGATACATGTCTTCCTTTCACAGTTGCTTTTTATGTTGCTTTAAAACATGTCAAAATAATCCCCAACAGAGGAGCCTAAAAGGAATGTCAGCTCTGTGGTTATGTAAATCGAATTGAGTGCTTTACAGCAGGTTTAAGATTTTTATAACTCAGAAGTTGTTAACAGCCAGCTGGTTTGTATCTGTTTTTTATGGTTATTCTTGTCATATGCAGCCTCCACAATTTTTAATTATATTTTATGGTATGTGTTTTCCTCCTTTAGAATCCCTTAGCCACTCTTTGCTTCACAAGATATTTTCCACTGGGAAGGGAACAAGCACAGTGAAGGGAACAAGCACAGATATTCCCATCATTGGAAATACAGTTGTATAATTACTTACCACTAACAGCTCTATAGTGTGAAATGCAAGTAACTTTCCATTGCAAACACATAACCTTCTATTAGAGCATTGAAACTGCTTTAATGTAATAAGAGCTGCTTGAAAGTTTGTGAGCTGCCCCTCCCTAGTAAGTCAGAAACATGATGATTGTGCCACACTTTGTATTTCAAGTTTCTAAAAAAATGATATATAGATCTTTCTTTTTTCTCTTTCTTTTTTCCTTCCTTCCCTCCCTCCATCCCTCCCTTCCTCCTTCCCTCTATCGCTCCGTCTCTTCCTCTTTCTTTCTTTCCATTTCTCTCACTTTTTGGGTAATCATCGTGTAAATTGATACCTGCCTCATAGTTAAGTTCTAAACACATACTTTGTTTCCTAATTTTGATTACACAGAAAGATAGTAACTTCCATTGTATTATGGTTCTAAGAATCTCATACTCTGGTTACAAGGTATTGCTTATAACCTCAAAGGTATTAATGAGTTTTCCTGAGATTTTGGATACCCTAACTAGAAAGTGGGGCTAATATTCAGATTTTTCTTTTAAGGAAAATGAAGTGAGTAGAGAAAAATGTTTGGAATCTGAAAGAAATATTTAAAATAATTAAAAATATGCACATTTATCAAGGGAGTGTGTGTGCTTGTTTCACAGAGACATTTTTAGAGAAATCAAATCTTTGAAACAATACACACTATTTTTGTATTACTCCGTTGCAAAATGAAAATATGCCAACAAAACTTATTCTTCAAATCACAGAATTTCCAGATTTGGGAATACAATGATGTAAGTTTTAGGCATTTAAATAACTAAAAGAGAATATATTACTGATAATATTTCAGACATGGTAAGAATATTCAGACCAAGTGAAGGAGATTAAAAATATGTAACTATGATTTGATATGCATTATATAAATATGTACTGAATCTAGATTATTCAAATTTCACATCAATTTTGACTGTGTCATAGGAAATCCATGATGCATAATATGCAATGGAAACAATATATTTTATTATCTTATCCTAAGAACTGATTATGTAATCCAATTTTATTACTTTGATTGGCTAAATCAATATGATTATTATCACCAAACAGTATGTTCAAACATAACTTTTAGTGGCTTATATCATAGATATACCATTTTTAAGCTCCTAGAGTTAAGGTTCAGAAATGTTTATTTTGAGCCATTGAACACATATATTAGCATTAGAGTATTTAATAGAAGTTAGTATTTTTTTCTCCTTAGGACTAGGCATCTAAGTACATTTTTATTGACTTTGTCTAGAACTATTTAGGTTCATAAATGTGCTTTTGAAACTAAATTAAGACCACGAGGTAGATTTGTATGTTAATTATTTTGAGATTTGTTGCATCTTGTACTATATATGTGTGTGTCTGTGTATGCCAGAAAGTCAAATGAGCATCAGAGGAAATCGTGGAAAAGGATAAAGAAGTGTTTTTTGAATGCCAGCCATGTACAAGGCACTGGACTAGGAGGCATTTTATATCCTGTCTGTCATTCACTTCTCACAAAAATGCTATACAGTGTGTGCAGTTAGCCTGGCTTTAACATGAAGAATCCAAGTCTCAAGTTAGTTAATTTGCTCAAAAGGCCATAGCTAAGATGCTAAGAAGTAGAGGAGGCAGCTTTTTATCCGAGATATCTATATCTATATCTGTCTATATATATATATCTATATCATCTTCTTTCCCAGAAATACAGATTGACTGCTCAGAAATGTTTGGAGATAGGAAGATGTTTTGAATTTTTATGGGGAAGCTAATTTGTCAGCATTAAAGAGATATGATGACACTTTAGGTAAAAGAACTAACATTTATAATTTAAAAACAATATTTGGGAAGGAGAAATAGAGAAAAAAATTGGGGAAAGAAAAGAAAACAAGATTGGTTAGAGAAGAATCAGCAAAATGTGTTCAAATTTTTGGTAAGATAAACCAGACAGGGAAGATTTACACTAGACTTAGAGTGGGTGCCTTAAAAAGCAGTTCAATTAGCTGTTTTTCCAGGACTAAGGAGTTATTAACTTACAAACAGAAGTTTTGGCCTGCTGTTCTATTCAGTAAGCAGAAGAAAAATTATAAACCAATGATCAGATTAAGGAAAATAAACAGTTGAACCGAAGTATAATTGGGTTGAACAGAAGTATAATTAGGGCATATGGAGAGGAAGAATACAGAAAGAAGAGGGAATGAGCAAAGTTTGACATAGCTGTAGGAGGTCTCACTCAGACTGGCAAGATGTAGCCCACCAACGAGGTCAAAGATAACATGAAACTGGACTGAATTGAATGAGAAGAAAGAGGTAAGAACAGTTTACTGTAAAGACCCATATCTTAAATCCCAAATAGCTTAATTTAAAAAATTTGTTCCCCATACCCTGGGGCCTCTTGACTTCTGAGATGGCCCACACTCTGTCTATGGAGTGTTTTTTTCTCTAAATAAATCCACTTCTTACCTAAAAAAAAAAAAAAAAAAAAAAAAAAAAATTGTTAATGGTAAACTTTGAAGTGTGTCACAGAAGTGTCAAGCTCTTTAAATTATTGTCCAATTAAAATTTACCTTTTAATTTTCTTCCTAATTTATGTGGTTTGCAAAAATTGTGACCCTTCCAAAATTTTCCTTTAATCACTTTTTCTTCTTTGACTGATTAATTTAAACCAGGGTGACATTTAATAAAGTTTTCTTGCGAATGTGAATGAAATTCAAATACCAACAAATTAAAGCAGATAAAAGAGAGAAGGAAAAGAATGAAATAATATTGTTATTCAGGATTGTGGTTATTCAGAGCACTAAAGAGTTTAAATGTCATTTCTAACTTTTTTTTTTTGGTTAAGAAAGAGGTATCACCAATATCAACCTGCTACACCTTGGTGAAGAGTTTACCATATAATATCTTGATTTCTATATTCAAGGGATCAAATCTCATTGGGAGATAAATTTTACTCATAGAGTAATTAATAGTTATGATGATATAATAACATAGCATAGCATCATGGTATATGTGCCATATGAGTCGGGGAAGCAATAAGGGCTTAGAAGTTCAGAGGCTATAATCCTCACAGCTGTAGCCATCTCAGAAGGCTTCTTGCAGAAAGTAAAACACCCTGTTTTCAACTATTTCAAAGGAACAATCTGGAAAATTTCTAGTCTTGCATCTTTAACTTTTCTTTAAATTTGACTAAGCTACAGTAGAGGTCACATTCCACACACACAAATCGATGCTGACATACGG
The DNA here is from genome assembly GCF_949774975.1 of Lagenorhynchus albirostris. Taxonomy (NCBI): domain Eukaryota; kingdom Metazoa; phylum Chordata; class Mammalia; order Artiodactyla; family Delphinidae; genus Lagenorhynchus; species Lagenorhynchus albirostris. Next base: position 45,628,974 of record NC_083112.1, on the reverse strand, counting down.
ACCCCAAGAAGAATCAGACATCTGTACACATGGCAAAGTAAAAGGTACTCCTTAACAGGAGATAAGCCTCCAGATTTTCCTCTAAGCCTGTCTTCATTCTTTCTTCAACTCCCTATCAAATAGCCATTTTACCATTTTACACTATGTTAGAAGGATTTTTGTTTCCTCAACCTTCCTATGTCTTCACTCTCTGTGTATTTGGAATCACTTTGTGAGCTAATGGCCAGAATGTTGGCATTTCAGACTTAAAGTGAATTTGACATTTGTGAAATTCATCATTTATGAAACTTTACGTTCCCAAACATTTCTATGTACTTGTGCATTACAGTTGCACTCGGGGGTCAGTCTTTTAGTTCACTGAGGCCCATTTAGAGTGTAGAAGTTTAGGATGTGAACTCTGGAGTGGACAGGTCCAATTTGAATTCTGACTGCCCCATTTATTTGTTGTATAATTTGGGGCAGTTACTAATCCCTTTGCACTTCATTCTTCTCATCTCGAATAATTTGTGTGTGTGTGTATGTTTATGCATACACATGCATACTACACATACTATAGATATAGTACAATTATTAGTATAGTGCTTACCCTACAGTGCTTTCTAAATGGTGGTTTTGGTTTTTGAAAACTCAATGTAATTTGTCAGTTCTGAAATTTTTGTTTATAACTGAGAAAATAGTATTTAGAAGAAATGATAGTAAATACTTCAGAAATGTTTAATTTTAAAGACCGTGATTTCTTGGTATGTGTAGTAGATAGATAAGTAGACAGAAAGTATATTTAGAGAGGGATATTCAACCTGAGGCTCTGTTTTTGTAGTCTTAATGTTCCAATATTTCAAGCATATCAGGAAAGAAAAGCACCGTAAGGCAAAGCTTTAAGAAGGCCATGCCGTCCTAGGGGTAAGATAACTCAGGTGTCAGGTGCACCCATTACCATAGGTAAAGGGACTCAGGGAGTGCTGGGCCTGCCCTTGCTCTGTCTGCAAAGTGAACTAGCCCCTGAGATCAGAGGAAATGACAGATTAAGGAGCAGTGCAGGCGCTGAGTTTAATGACAATCTTACTTCACTCCGGCTTAGGTTATTTTGTTTTGCTCTTTGGTGAGAATTTACTTTTAGTTCTTTGGTAAATGCAGTGTTGACTTTAGGACCAGCTGATGTTTGGAGGTGCTGTGCTGGGGTGAGTGTATTTTCTTCTGAGTAAATTTGAAAGAGTATGTTTCTTTGGAGTATGAACTCGGGGGTGGGTTTATTGTGCTGTTTTCTCCAGAGGCCTTGGAGGAGGACAATTTCTGTCACCAGGTGATAGGTCTTAAGTTGACCATGTGAAATTAACATTTTATAGGCTAAAATTGGTCAAATATCAGTGATTTCATACAGTTCAACCAAGCATGTGATTTTGCTAATTTCAGAATCTAGACTTAGAATATGTAGCAAGATGAGTTTCATTTATTTTGAGTTGTGAGGATATTTGGATAAATTGTTGGAACTTTAAGCTGTCTTCTTCACTTATATATCATAATGACCATCTCATCCACACTTCTACATTTTCTGGATTTTTCTTTTCTTGTAGTGTTTTCATTTATTCATTCATTCAAAACCAGAATGCTTACTCTATGGAGAGAACGAGAGAGCAAAAAGAAAATTTAATGAGTCATGGCCTCTGCCTTCAATGAACTCAGTGTAGTTGGTTAAACTGGTAATTAAATAATTACAACATAATTCACTAATAGCCATAGTTTAGATTTCTGCAAAATTGAGAGGTTGAGGCAGAGGAAGACATAATCAACTCTGTCTCAGTGAAACAAGAAAACTTTTTCTAGAAGGTGATAAGTGATTTTGGTGTTCATGCATAAGAAGGAGAAAGGGTATTCCTGGCAAAGATAACAGTGAATGCAAAGGGATCAGATACTAAAACTGAAAGATTGTTCTTTGCGGTTTTACATAGAATATAAAGTGGGGTCAGAGCAGTGACATGTTGGTGATGTACCTGGAAAGGTAGGTGAAGGACAGATTATGAAAGCATTAATATCGCCATGAATAAGGTATTTGGATCTTGTGGTATAGGCAATGGGCGATGTCAAAAATGTTAAAGCAGAGAAATGGAATGATTTAATTTTGTGTTTAGAAAGACAAGATAGTCTGTGGTGGGGGAAAGGAATAAAAAAGAAAGAGCAACTATTTATCAGGTGCTGATAGAGAATGGAAATCCATACTAGTATTCAGTATTGCTTTCTAACCATCTAGATGAAGAGGCAGTAGCCTCACTCTTCCATTTGTGTGGCCTAGTGCCTTGCCGGTTCTAAAGGCAGATCAATGACACCATATATAATCTTTACAATCGTGTGCATTTATTAGATGCCTGTGTCATATGAAACATAAGTTGTAATACAGTGTAATATGACAAATGTCAATTAAGTAGTTCCTCAGAACCTCAGGTGCAAATTCAGCAAGGCTTCATTCATTTATTAAAAGTCTAGTATAGGGCTTCCCTGGTGGCGCAGTGGTTGAGAGCCCGCCTGCCGATGCAGGGGACGCGGGTTCGTGCCCCGGTCTGGGAAGATCCCACATGCCGCGGAGCGGCTGGGCCCGTGAGCCATGGCCACTAAGCCTGTGCGTCTGCAGCCTGTGCTCCGCAACGGGAGAGGCCACAGCAGTGAGAGGCCCGCGTACTGCAAAAAAAAAAAAAAAAAAAAAGTCTAGTATATACCAGAGATAGTGCTAGAAGTTAGTAATAAAATATTGGATAAGACATGGTGCCTGCCTCATGAATATGCATTATAAATATAATCTTATGAACATATGAATATCTGGGTATATGTGTGTGCTCATGTGTGTGTATGATACTAGTACAAATACAGCTTTCAGTTACCTAAAATTATATTCCAAATGTTTTCATAATATATTCAGAATCTTATGATGCAAAAATGTCTCAAAACTAAAAAATGAATTGCTATATTCCAGTTTTTCATTTTCATTCTTAAAGATGTATTAAAGTAATGAAATCAACTTAGCCTGTTAATTTAGACCTTTGTTTAAATATCAGTGGTTCCAAATAATCCCAAAAACCATAACCAAGCATACTTCTTACCCGAAATGCTTCTCCTTTTGAAGAGGCTATCTCCTTCACCTATTCCTCTGATGCTTTCTCGTCTTCCTCCATTAATTTCTCTCTCCTTTTTTTTTTTGGTGTCTTCAATCTCCATTTGCAATTCACATCTTATCTCTTCCCACCAGTACACTCAGTTCTTCATTACTTAAAAAAAATGTATACCTCAGCAAAGCTGTCTTGCTCTCTTCATCAGGCTGCTTGAAAGAATCATGTACATTTGTTGCCTCTCTTCCCCTCATTTTGTTTGTCTCTGAACTTTCCAGCTTTTGCACCTTCTTTCCTGTGGCCTGTTCTCTTGAAAGCTGCCTCTGATCTTGCCCTCTCACTCCCACCCCTTATTGCATGTAGGTAAGCCCAGGCAATGTTGGAGGATTTGCCATGGTCTCTCATTTTTCTTCTCTGGGAAACTTATTGACCCTTAACAGTTAACTAAAACATACATTGCTAAAATCTAATCTCAGGCAATCGTTCCTCACCTCAAATGCAACATGCTCAAAAGGTGAACTCCCAATCTTGCATTTTCCTGTGTTCTTGGTTATTTCTAATACTGGAGTTAGTTTATAACATCGTCTTGCCCTCTGGACTGTACCAGTCATCTTTAAGTTCTCCTCTTCAGACCTAAAGTCTACTTAGAGATCAAACTTTCTTTCTGAAATGATTCTGATACCTGTCCCCTCTTCTGCACACTTGCATTCTCTTCCTTTCCAGCTCTGGCAATCTTGTGCTTGGACCAGTACAATGTTTCCCTGCTATGCTGGTTTCTCTCTCTCTCACAGTTTGCTCTAAATTTATCCTGAAGTTGCAAAAAATAAGTTTAGATAGGAAATATTATGGATCCATTAAGAAAATCTATTATTTATTAATACCTACTCTACTCAAGGTGTAATGTGTGTGTGTGTAAAAATATATACATGTGTATATAAAAGTATATTAGTTTCCTATTGCTGCTGTAACAAATTACCACAAATTTAGTGGCTTGTAAGGCAACACAAATTTATTATATTATTCTGAAGGTCAGAAGTATGAAATGAGTTTTACAGACTAAAATCAAGCTGTTTGCATGGCTGTGTTCTTTCTGGAGGCTCTAGGGGTGAATGATTTTCCTTGCTTTCTGCAGGTTCTAGAGACCACCCACCTTTCTTGGTTTATTGGTCTCTTCCTTCATCATCTGAGCATATCCCTCCAACCTCTGCTTCCATCATCACATCTTCTTTTTCTGACTTTTACCCTCTTGCTACCCTCTTATAAGAACTTTTGTGATTATAGTGGGCCTACATGGATAATCCAGGACAAACTTCCCATCTCAAGATCCTTAACTGACTTAATCACATCTACAAAGCTTTACTGACCCTGTAAGATAAAATACCCACAGGTTCCAGGAATGGAACTTTGTGGGTGGATGGGGGTGCACACTATCCTCTTTCCAGTAATAAGTTAATCTTCACTACAACCCTAAGTATTATGTCCGTTTTACAGATGGTGGAACTGAAACTCAGAGGAGTGAGGCCCAGCTAATAAGTTATACATTCAAGTTCTGAACTGAGGTCCACCACATTACTTTTTCTGTACAACTTCCAATTTAATTGTGCCATGTACTGTATTAGATATTGGGGGATATCACTATCTCAAACAATGAAATTATGGAGGTACATGTCTAATTGGTAGGGTTGTAAGTAAAGCATGTAGCCATAGTCACCTTTGGTGCTCTGATGAGGTCCCCACAGCTTATGAAGGAAGCCTAGGGGATAAAGGGGGGTTATGGATCAGCTCTGACCAAGATACTTCCTTTCTCAAATACCATTGGTCCCAGAGCATAAAAGTATTGGAGTGGCATGTAAGCACATTTATGAAGTGACACCAATCTTCATTTTCAGATCTACATCCTACTAGTTTCCCCACCCAATGTGTCTTACACCATAAACATTATACTGTCCATACAAGTCCAGCATGTTCTAAGCTTTGTCCCATTGCTCACTATTTCTTTTCTTTTCTTTTCCTTTTTTTTTTACCTTGAAATAATTATTTTCCTCAGTTCTATCAACCAAAATCTCTACCTATATTTCAAAAGTTATCTCAAATACTACATCCTACCTGAAGCTTTCCTGGACACCCTAGCCTTAATTAATTTTTATGATCTTGAATTACGATAGAAGCACTGTGTACTTCTAATACAACTCATACATTCTCTCTTGTGTTATAGATAATTGTATATGTGTCTACCCAACTAAAATGTAAGTTTGTTCCTTCTTACCTTCCTCCCTTTCTTCGTTCCCTTCCCTCCTTTCTCTTTCATGTTTCTTCCTTATTTCCTTCTTTTCTTTCTTCATAACTTTCTTCAACATATATTATGCAACTCCTCCATGTTGATCCCTGTTTTCGATACTGACAGTGTGTCTGTGAACAAGCAGAGACATTGTCAGTATCAAAATCTCTACCCTCATTGAGTTTACATTTTTAAGAGCAGGGATCATGTTGTACCCATTTTTAATTCATTTTAGCCCCTGGGACATGGTACATACTTAATAAGTTATGATTTGAAATTAATATCTATGAGTATTAAAATTTAACTGGAAATTCCCACAGTCATAGCCTACTCATAGACTTTCAAAAGATCTATGATAATAGTTCTTTATTGAAATCAAGGAATATTTGATTGAGTGCCTATGTTTTCATTTACTTTTCCTCCTGAGATTGCATATTTTGTATTACAATGATTACCAAAACTGTATTTTGCTTCTAGGAAAAAAATATAAAACAGATTATATAATAGTTCAAATGACTTTGTAAGTTTTTAGTAGCAATAAAAATCAGTAAGATACTTAAGTAATTGCCAGTGAAATTTACCTCATTTGTAATGAATTACTTTTCATAATTGAATGTCAGAGCCATTCTTGTTTGTATGTATCCTACAAGTAAGTCTTAAAAGTCAAATTAAGTTAAAATAATTTATCTTAAGAATTATTAACATAAAATAATTCTGATCAATTTATTATGATGAAGATGCACTGTCAGTTTTAGTTATGATGTGAATAAATGTGTGTGTTGAAAGATCATATGTAGTTGTCTACTTTTATCAGAACGCCTTGAACAATTAGAATTCAGGAAGACAGACTTTAGAGTCTCTTAGAATTCTACAAGTTCCTGATTTCCTGTTTTAAAAATTGATTTGGTCTCCCATTATCACACAGAAAGAAATGTAGGAATGTTTCTCTGTGTTCCGGATGCGCAGGCTCAGCGGCCATGGCTCACGGGCCCAGCCAGTCCGCGGCATGTGGGATCTTCGCGGACCGGGACACGAACCCGCGTCCCCTGTATCGGCAGGCAAACTCTCAACCACTGCGTCACCAGGGAAGCCCAGGAATGTTTCTTGATTAAGAATATGCTTAAACTAGATCTATTTATCAAGTGCCCTGAAAACCCAAATATCTTGTTATCTATTAGAATAATATATTTATTATTTAATTTAAATCATGCTTAGAAGTTAACAGTTAAATCCTTTAACTTCTATTCAGTAAATGATATCTCTATGAAGGTGTTTGATGAAGCTTGATACTGAGAGCAAATAATGTAAGGAAATGGGGAAAAATATACTTTTCTGAGAACAGACATGCTTCTCTTTAGATAATAAGAGACCCATCTAGCGAACTGCTGTTATAATATACCAAGTACTTCTTATATACTGTATTACTTGACAATTAGAAATTTCCCATGAAACAGAACTAGCCATTGACTGTGAAATCAATGCAATGGTAGATGTAACATTGCTGATCGGAATTTGGTACACACTGATTTATATTTTCTTATGGAATAGTGGGGAAATAGCTATGGCATTTTTATCCATTTAGATCTTCTTTTATTTTTTCTCCACTATTCCTGGATATTTCACTTTGAATAAACAGTACATATAAAAATAATAAATATATTTAAGGGGATCAAATATGTGTTTAAAGAACCTATGTGTGCCTGTTGGGGGTAGCTGAAAGTGCTTGACCTGTCAGTGGAGAAAGAGATATGCTAGCTTGGTTCTATCCTCTATTCATAATGTAAGACCGGGTTAGGAGATTCTGCTTTCCGAGACACTGCCAACTCTTATGTCTGAATCTGATAATTTGGTTACTATATATTTAAAATCTAAACTTATCCTTTGAGATTTTTGTTAGGTAATGTTGCTTGTGTCCATGCAACTGGATCTCTTTTTTGATGTGACTTTACCATAATATATGTCTTGTCATAAAATATCTTTGGAGTCAAGATGTATGTGTAATAATAATGTATAATGTAATGATAATGCAAATCCTTTTGTAGTTTTTGCAAAATATATATTCCCTTTGATTAGAACATATATTAAAATTGTTTCCATCATCTTAAAATCATTTTCCTTATGACACTGACTTGTGAATATTAGTGTCTTTTGATGTCAGAGGACAATAACAATAGCCTACATATATGGAGTGCTTTTGTTGTGCCATGCACAATTGAAGTTCATTGCGTGTATTCACTCATATGATTTTTTTAAATTAATTAATTTATTTATTTTTGGCTGTGTTGGGTCTTCGTTTCTGTGCGAGGGCTTTCTCTAGTTGTGGCAACTGGGGGCCACTCTTCATCGCGGTGCGCGGGCCTCTCACTATCGCGGCCTCTCCTGTTGCGGAGCACAGGCTCCAGACGCGCATGCTCAGTAATTGTGGCTCACGGGCCCAGTTGCTCCGCGGCATGTGGGATCTTCCCGGACCAGGGCTCGAACCCGTGTCCCCTGCATTGGCAGGCAGATTCTCAACCACTGTGCCACCAGGGAAGCCGCACTCATTTTGATTTTGATAACCACCATAATATGTAGGTACTTTTATCAGTCTTATTTCCAAGGCAGTTAAGTGAGTTGTCTAAGGTCGTTTAGTAAGTTGTGGATTCAAATTTTATACACTCTTGAAATTTGATCCAGAGTTCATTCATGCAAGTACTTATAAAATTCTTTATGAGGAATATGATTTTCTACCAGGTTCTGTTATTGATCCTGGGAAATACAGTTGAAGTAACAGATTCATGGGAGTGATGTCATGGGCCTGGCTCTGCCATTTGTTCTCCACAAGTAGTGTCAGCTCTGTCAGTAGTGGGGATAGTAATGCAAAAAAAGGCAGCAAAGGACCGTCTCTGATGGACTGATAGCAAGATGAAGGAACAAAACTGTCATTATGAAACACCTATGTCCATTTTTCACACATCCTATGTCATTTAATGTTCTCACCAATTCTGTGAGAGACAAGCAACACATGATCGTCTCTATTATAGCTGGGGTAAGTTAATTGAAATTGTCAGAAATTAGGTCTTGCAAACAGAGGCCATCTACCCAATGACAGAGGGTGGACCGAATCTCAGATCTTAGACTGCAAATCCTATATTCTTTGTCCGAAGCCATATTTCTGCTATTGCCCTCAATTTTTATACTTCATTAAACTTTTTCATTTTACTGTTGATGATAGCAAAGATGGAAGTGAGGAAGAGACCAAACAGCAATGACATGGCAATAGACGTGTGAATGCTTAAAGCTACTGTTGCCTCTCTCTCTCCCCTCAACCCTCTCAGTCAGTTTCTCTCTCTCTCATTCTCTTCCCTCTCTTCAGCTCTGCAGTTGCTGCTTCAAGTTTTCCTACACTGGTCTGCATCCTTAAGAAAAAAGAACATGAATCCAATAGTTTTAGTACTGCATCAAAGCATTGAAAAATATCACTACCAGCTTTAGCCACTTCACTATCACGAGAAATATTTAAATGACTGTTTGATATAGCTCAAAAGTGACCAGTTCCTTGGTGTCACATTCCGTAACAATTTATAAATTTGATTGTCCAGCAATCGAATGAAGGACAACATCTTATTATTCATTCTATAGGCATGCCATCTTATTATTTATTCTATAGATATCTCCAGCTAGATGTGGAAAAGGAAGCTCAAAGCAATTGAGTGCTATTTCATGTTTCTGTTCCTGTTAGCTCTAAATGTAAAACTCAAGGTCACTATTGTAATTTTATAGAACTTTTCTGTACAAGGACTTCATTATGAGAAGTAAAATAGTGCCTTGAGAAAAACAATGATATTATCCTCTGAATCTAGGTACATTCTCACTGTTGAGCAAGCATGGGACAGATTTAAAATGATGGAAGATTTAGAATAGCAATGTATTTGGGCTTCTATTTGAGGCTGTTGACAATTTTCTTCAATATTCCCCAATAAGCTTTTATTGCAGGTCTTGTTAGTTGCTACCCAATAACCCCTTATCAGTCTCTTCCTTTATAACAAAGCCCTAATTTTATTAAGAAATTCACATTTTTCTCCAACCATAAACTGGCATGATCAGGTGATATAATTATGACTAATGAGTTCTGAGGGGTGATTCGTTAAGGTGTCTCTTGAGAAAGAAGTCTTTGTGGGATAAAGAGAAATATATAGAATAAATAGCTCCTCACTTTTTTGCTTGGATGCCTAAAATTATTGTTGCCAACTTTCTAACATGGAGATATTTTCCAATATATTGAGGCTAGCAGAAAGGAAGTATGGAAATAATTTGGGTCCTTGACATGGTTGACCTACTGACTTAACCAACTCTAGCTGTGCTCCTGAAATTTTTTTTTAGAAGGACTGCTATGGTTTTAGGATTATATTATTATTATTATTATGTAATTTGGTGATTTTTTTCTTACTTGCTCTCTGCTTTCCCACCCAACTTCACAGCTCATGCCTTACAATGTAATGATAAAATATGTCAAGACTTCACATTTGTGACAGTGTGCAGATTGTTTCATTGTCATCCTAGTATCATTGTTATTATCATGTTTATAAAGTGATATGATAGTGTCAGATGACAGACATGAAGTCAAAATCACTTTCATTACTTAATATGATAAGCATGGCATCCCAACAAAATCAAAATTTGGCTGTAGCCTCAGGTATATTTAATGCTACCCATGCCTTTCCTGTTTTTTGTTCATCTGCTTTTTGCTTAGCAGTTTCTACCAGATGCCAGGATATTGGTAAATAGTAATGATATATATTCTGTGTTTTTTGGAATTTATCAGGATACACAATGAAATGGAGATTTTATTGTTTTTTTCCTTTCAGAGTTTAATCAGAGTGTATTTACTGCTGCAAGTGCAGACCTAGAAGTTACTTTTCTCTCACTAAAATATTCAAGTGTGGCTTTCTTATGATTATTGCAAATTTTCAGGTACATTGAATAAAACAAAATAATATAGATCTTTTTCGCCACTATGTGATATACATAAATTCCTTTTGAGGTATTGTTAGTGTGTCTTTGAACACTTTGCAATTTTCCACATGACTAAAATTGACAAAAGATATGGATCTTTTGTAATAATGACTAAACTTGTACATATTGCTCAGATTTTCACACCAAAATGAAGAAAGCTGGTGGAATGGGTCGCTTGCGAAATACTTAGCTTTTTAATGACATATATTAGACTCTCTGTGATTACCAACACTCTACTGTTGTCTTATTAGTCACTTTTTAGTGGCTGAAGAAAATTTGTTTTGACTGTCTCATTGTTTGGAAGAAAAGCTGTTGCAGAAGTTTTATGTCTGTTTTTGGTTCTGTTAAACTGGAAAGGGCATATTCCTGTCTCAAAGGCTTTTCTTCAAGGACTTACAAGCCAGAGCTCAGTGTCTGAGTTTGTTTCCAAACTTGAATTTCTCGAGTTTCAGAGAGACAGACTTCTATTAGGCCACCGGGCTAGCCCAGCAATGTTTAGATATTATTTCAATCAAAGAACTGTGTTCCATTACTCTAGGATCTATGTCAAGCTGTGGATTAGGTTAAAAAACCAACAAAAGCTCCTGGTGGTTGAAAGATTATAAGTATTTTGCTACATTACTACATTGCAGGCATGAGCACGTTCTTTCAGGATTTTAGAGTTTCACAACGTTACAATTAATTAATTGTGTCTATCTAGGTAAAACACTAGTCAGAGTTACCATCTGCACTTTTAATAAATCCTTTGAATTCCCTTGATCTTTCTTTTTTCTTATCCTCTCTGTGTACTGTAGCAAAACTTTCCCAAACCCATAAAACTTTGATTAATGGAATAAAGAATTAGATTTGAGATACCTGTTTTTGTTACTCTCCCATGCTTCTCTGACCTTGGGGTCACTTTCTAAATGTACCTCAGCCTTTTTCAAAAACTGGTAAATTAAATAAACTGAAATTTATATAAAGCATGACCATCCTTGCTGTTACTAAGTTCTTTATCCACAAATGTATACAACTAGCCATTTACTATACACATTCAAATACAGTGTTTCTGTTCTAGTAGTTTACGTTCCTTCATTTTCTTCACCTTTTCATTCTTTTGCTCCCCAACTACATGCATGCATACAAATTAGGTAGAAAATAGAGTGGGGCAAAAAAAATCGTTTATCATTGACAGTGTTTTTCACTGTAACCTTTGGGTAGCACTTCTTGCTTTCTTGCATGAAATCAAAAACTATTCATTGATTCTAAAACCCTCTACTAATTAATAACAACGAATTGCCTCACCTGCTTCAGTTTCTGGATATCCAGGTTTAACTATGCTTTTGGAAAACCTGTGTTTTTATCCTCAGTTTTCTATGCAAAGAATGCAACATGCTTCAGCCTCGACCCTGGGAGAACTCAGTGTCTCCCAGCTGTGTGAAGTGTATCTCTTAGTAGGGACCCTGGTCCTGCTTTCACCTGGTGCTGCCAGTGTAAGCAGCTATCATGTTCGGATTCAAAGGTGACCCGAGATAGCATCCTGGGGACATGTCCCTGGAATGAAGTAGAGCCCAATTCTGTCCATGTGCTGCCAGGTGGGAAGAGGGTTGGGTGTCATGCTGAGAGCGTTGTGATTTGTGGGTAGAATCTGGTAGGGGTGTCCAGTTCAGAGCATCCAGCCAACCCTCTTTCCTTTCTGTTTAAGAGTATCTAAAGTAAGATGCAGAACATGGCTTCTTCCCTTTCTCACAGCTTGGGTAACTCTGTTGGTGATGTGAGGATCTGTATCTTATTTATGCTGTGGTGTGGAGATTAAGATGTTGCAGTTGAGGCTATGATAACTTTTATACTCAATACAATGCCTCCTGAAAAAAGGAGGGTTTTTAAAATTTAATTCTTACTTTATATTGGGGTATAGTTGATTTACAATGTTGTGTTTGTTTCCAGTGTACAGCAAACAGATTCATGTATACATACCCACTTCATATCTAGAGATACATACAGACTGAAAGTGAGGAGATGGAAAAAGGTATTCCATGCAAATGAAAATCAAAAGAAAGCTGGAGTAGCAATACTCATATCAGACAAAAAGGGAGATTTAGTTCAGAAGAACTCAGTTCATTTTCTTCTCTAGAAAATAATGAAAAAAAAAAACTATTCACAGGCCATTGTTGGATGAGAGTATCAGCTAAAAACATAGACTTGTTCTTAAAAATTTTAATTGCATAATGATAACATGAATTATTTCACTGCTAGTATTTTTGATTCTGAAAATAAAAGAAGGATTTTTTTGGTGTGTCTAAAACAGGGCAGACAGTACATAGATAATGTACTTATTTACGATACATTTAATGAATTTTAAATCTACAGTGGACTTTGTGCACCAATGGTGAGAGGACAAAGCATCATATTTTGCTAAGTTGGAGACCCAATTTAAGAGTTAGATTTGCAAAAACTACATGTCTTCTTCCTCCCTTTTGTAGTTTTACATTTAGCTAGAGAGGTTGTTCTCTAAGATTCAACACCTAAATAATGAATTTTTTTATATTGTTCAAAGCTGACCTCTGCTTTTAGAAAAGTTTATCTGCACTTTCTCATCTGTTTAGAAACATACATTTTTGGTTAAGATATCGAAGACAATCTCTCTTTGTCTTTTTTTTTTTTTTCCCCCTGAGCTAGGGAGGTTGAGATAAAAAAGAATGACTGCTTTAAAAGTCACACATGGCTGTAATTTAAGATTTTTTTCCTCTCATTGTCCGTAACAGTTGAAAGAAACCTTCAATGAAAGTTTATTAACTAGGCCAATGCCTGAGGCAATAAAGGTTCATTTATTACCAGTTTCTTGGCTGTTTTTCTTCTTCTATTTTTCGGTTAAACTCATAGCGTAAGATAATACTTCACAAAATTAAACCTTTGACCTTCTGTAGAGTTAAGTCTCCTTTGATTAGATAAAGTAACAATTTATGGTCCAGCATGAGGTTGCACATGAAATGAATAATGCAATAGACTCCGTGTGGACTGAGAATCTATTGCTTTTGAAAAGATGAATGCTGTTTAAAGGGGGAAAAGTCCGCTTAAGTGTGTTGTCTTTATTCAGTGTGCACTTTAGCAATATTTCAAAAGGGTTTACTTCCAAGATAAAGTTATGTTTGAATTTTCTAATTCTCAGAAGGAAGATGTATGGCAAAAATACTGCTAAAAGCTTTGTAACTCTTTATGGGACTGTCTTATGTGTGATTATGCCACGCACTCCAGGTATTAACAAAAGCTGAATTATAAAATAGTCGCATGAGGAAAATGACCATTGCTTTTACAAATGGAGTTCTATAATGATGGGACAATTAGCATAGCATAACTCGCGATAACATGATGAGCTACTATTAACATGACTTAAATTGATATTTGATAAGTTTTACCAACAAGAAGCAGAGCGACAAGAATAAAATAAAATCATAATAATATTAAGCTAGGTTCTTAATTTTTAAACCAACCCATAGGAGTTCAGTTTTTGGTTATTATGATATAGCAACTTTGGTGAATAACAGTAATGTTTTAAATTTTGTTTTGCTTAAGTCATGTTATACTTTTGAAATTCCATAACGCGTTGCCAGAAGAGTGATTGGATATGATTTTCCAGATATTCCTCTCATTTTTCCACGTGCTCTTTTCAAAATTATTTGGCAAAACTGAGAAAAGTCTCAAATCATTCAGTGAAAATATTGTATTGGAATTGTCTAATGACTCCAGAATAGATACACATGCTTTCAGACTCAGAGTTGATGTTTATTTCTATCTTCAGCTCCGTGGAGGTAGAGAAATGTGTACACAGCACAGGTTCGTGTTTCACACGAAGCTGTTGTGATTAGCTGGTTGTTTAAATTACTAATTGACATGCAGAAGTTGAATGCTTGAGAGAAGTGTTTTAGTTTTAGTTTGGTTTTTTTTCAATTAGCTTAAATTATTTAAGATGAATAAATCTACTGCAGTGATTTAGTTTCTTTTAATAGAATCTCATGGTACAACATAAATTAGGTCAAGAGAAGCCATTGGATCAGTGCAACTATAGACTTTGCTCATAAATGAAGAGATGTAAGGAAAATGGAAGATTTGCTCTGACTTACTACTGTTTTGAAATAAAGTAAAAGGTTCTATCGGAATGTACAAAAGACTAGCATTTATTGCCATGTTAGAAATTAGATATTTCTTTCTGTTGTAATGCTTTTGCAGCAAAAAAAAAAAAAAAAAAAGAAATGAATAGTGCAATGCCAACCATTGGTAATTCTTTGACATCCACCTGCTCTGTTCGTAGGTGAGCTGGGTTGAATATATGCATCAAACCTCAGAAGGGAAATAGTTTTGAACATAGACAGCATTTATTTCCTGAACAATAAAGTACAAGTTTGCCTCAGAATCAGACAATTTAAGTAACTTGTCTAAATTACACTAAAAAAATTAAGTAACCTGACTATGATTACAAAGGCATGCCATGATTAAGGCTTCATACCATCCTCTAGGAGATGGCGACCACTTGAGGCTATGGACTGAGAGCTATATTTCTTTGTAATCTTCCTTGTCACGTGGCAGTATTTATTTTTCTAAATTAATCAGGATTATTCTTTTCCATAGTCCAACTTTAAAACTGCAACTAAAATCCTACGTTTCCAAGCACTACAATTGGGCTCTCACACTTCATATTTTTCTTGAAATCACATAGGGAAAATACATTTCTTGTCGGCTGATTATGGAGATTCAATGAGATGGTGATATAAATGTAAGAACCCAATGACAAAAGTGTGAAGAATATATTGCTTCAAATAGTCCTTCCATTCCTATCCTATTGTTATTCAGTGAATATGGCTATATATTTTTCTCTACCCAGACCCTGACCTCTATTTAAAAAGTGTGTATGTGTCATTATATATATATAATGGTGTGTGTGTGTATATATATATATATAGTAATATATATATTTCTTGAGTCTTTTCCTTTATATTACTATATCAGAAAAATTTTTTGGCCACATCGTCTCCAGCTATTTCTGTCTTATTGGGTAACTCCCCCAAACAAAACTTGCATGTAAAAATGACCACCTCTATTATAATTTTTTTCTCATATCCTCTCCTCACCAACAAGCACACACTGACAGAGCCCTACATGCTACCAGGATTCTGGAAAAAGAAAAAAAAGAGACTTATTGAAGTATCAAAGGAGTTAGAAGAGCATTTACATGGTGTTGAGAAAAGTAGGAGAACATTTGGAAAGACTATTCTTAGGCTGAAATGCCAGTGAGGTGACTTTGGCAGGAAATTAAATTTATGACACCGTTTCCTCTTTTCACTTATTATACTGCCTGAACTGTCACCAATATATTGACAAGTAGCCTCTTTTAAAAACATCCTTTCACAATGTCACATACTGTCAGCTACTCTCAGGTTGGTAAGAGCCACCTGACTGGGGCCAATGCTTTGAGTAATTTGGGGTGATGAGTCATGTACATAGTAAGAAGTATTGGACCTTAGACAAATATGAGAACATCCAATGCCCAGTTTAGTGGAGAATGGAATAATAATAATGAGAAGAGCACTTTAAAGAAAATTCAAGACAAATGTTACCTCTTTCAATTTGGTTCTATTTATAATTTTTTCTATATTCAAGATATAGAGAGGAAAATAATTTATGTGCCTTTCTCCTTTTCCTTGTTGCTCTGTATCTAAAATATAGGACTCAGGGTAATATTATAAGCAATATATTTCACCAGTAGTACAGGTTAAAAGTTTTGTGCACAGAGTTGAATGACCGTTGTTTCTGTGGCAGATATATTCAAAATTTTATAAAACGGAATCACAACTGAACATTTAGGTCAGGTTTTTAAGTGGAATCAACTTATACTTGTGGCATCATCTGAGTGTCTGTAACCTTGGTTTCCTGTGCAATCCATAAGCTACTTGAGAAAAGAGGATTCATCTTCCTTCAATGATTCCATAGTTTACTGTATTCTGTACTTTTCTTTTTTCGCTTATTGACAGAGGCAGTGTGGCCAATGCTGAAGTGGGAGTTAGGGGAATTGGGCTTAATCTATCATTATTTAATGGTGTGACTTTATAGAAATGATTAACCTCGCTGCCCCTAAATCTCATCATCAGTAAAATAAAAGGGTCGCAGTAGATAAAGTCTTTCTCATGTCTATGTTTTATAAGTCCAGACTCCAAGTGGCTGTTAAGAAATAGTTTTCTAAAGGTGGTAATGTTAACAGATAGAGTCGAAGTGAAAGTTATATATTCAAGACCTTGTTGTGTCAGGTTAAACTTTTCATAAATTATCTATTTTCTTATTTTAAATCATAGTAATTTAAACATTTGAATTGATTCTGTATCATCCTGATTCTATGAGTTAGTGATTAGAAGTTGAGTGTTTCAAAAACTTCCATGGAAGTTTCTCAGTGATTTTACATGTGGCCAAATAACATCAAGATGGGGTCCCCTCCCCCTGACTTCACTACTGCTATTTCTTCCTAAACTCTGGGAGACTGTAGATTTTAAGCTAATCAGAAAAGAATGCTAAACTTGATGTCTACTCGATTTATTAGTGATTATCAATATTATAATAAACTCTTTCTGTATATTTCTCCAAATTAGTAGTTTTATTTGTTAATTGACACATTTAAAAATCTAATTTAATCAATTGAAAAACTGGAAACTGATATAGGGAGTGTTTCCATTAGCAGCCTCTAAGATCAATTTTCCTTTTCTCTGCAGAATATAAATGTGTTTCAAAGGGCAAGAAAAATCAGTCTAATGGACATTAGGAGACAAACTCACACTCAAAATCTTCAGTCTACCCTGCTTTACAATTAAGTTACTTATTCTAGTTGATTATCATTTCTGTTATTTCATCATTCAAGGGTGAGGACAGGCATAGTTCAATCACAATTTCTGTTTATTTAGAAAGTATTGAGAAATAAAATAACTGGGAAAATTAGTTTCAGTTTTTTAGACAGCTGGTATTTAAATAAGGATAGGAAGAAGACATGGTGGAAAAAGGTACTGGTGTTTTCAAGTTGTTATATTGAGCCAAGTTCTTCTAAGACTTGGAGTGATTTCAATTGAGTTGTAATTCAAACTCATGTAGAGCTTACAATGCACCTTCAACAGAGTTTTGCAAAGAGTCTATAGGATCTGTCAGGAACAGAAAGATTACTTCACAGTAATGACTGTTGAATTGAACTATGCTTTCTGATGTTTTACTTTCTGAATTGAATTGTTGGACAAGATTAATTGCACACAGTGAGAGTTTTAAATGAATGACTGTGTAAAGCATTAAGTATCTCTGTAGGCCACTTGGGGGAGAAAAAGCTAGAAGGTTTAAATGAATAAATGTATTTAAGGCACAGAATGCCTGGGCTAATTTTAAAATTCCTTTACTAACATCCTTTATTGAAAATAGAAACCCACTTTATTCATCTGTCTTTGTTATATTGCTCTAGCTGAAGTAATTTAATATTCCTGCTTTCCACTAATCTTGTAGTTCAACAGAAGTAAACAATAGGTTTCATAAATTAAAAATACACTCTTCTGAACATGCTTATAAGATTAAAAAAACAAGGCTGTAAACATTTATGACTGAAACAAACTAGATTGTTCAAATACTGCCATGATGTATCATGTATATCAATATGGCACTGATATCAGTTAGAATGCAAACAAGGTTTTAAATGATGTGCCCCTTCATTTCAGCTGGAGAATCCGCTTCACACCATCTGCCTATCAGATGGTTAGGAACCAGGGCTGCGTATTAATGCCACATGTTCGATTTTCCTCCTTCTTGTAATGGTTAGATTCATATTGCTAATAGCTGTGCATGAGCACTGTCGATGAAATTTCTGTGACGGTGGAGTGATGAGATATTTATAAGCTGCCTGTCTCCCTGAATAAGCAATAGGAAGAATGCCAGACATAAATAACTTATCAATTCCAGAATATTAATAATAACTACTATTGGCTATAAATGAGTGCATGTTAGAGTACTTTTTTCTACATTTGGGTAAAGTGACATAGCCTAATAAAAAGTCTATCATATGGAAGCTTTGAATGCTTACTATCTCTTGCTTATAACTAATTTTATTTAGCCATTAGGTCTTGGGAAATGCATTTTATATGGAATGTGATGTAAAAGTAGACAACATATCAAACATTTGGAAGTCATCTTGATGTCTTTGAAACCAAAGATCAAAGATTAGACCTTTCAAGTTAATGAGCAAACAAACAGATCAGAGAAAGAATTTGACAGCAATATGTCTCTTTTATTGATATTTATAATCTATAGTTGTAATCTGCTCTTTATAACTAGGGGTATTAACTTATTTGAAAAAATAGAATGGGGATACTTTTCCCTTTTTAGAGAAAGCAATCAGGATTGTATAACAGCATTTGAAGCATTTAAAGGCTGTTTTGATGAAAGTTGAGAGCAGAAGAAAAATGCTATCTTTGCAAAGCAAAATAAGGCTCTCAAGGAATAATAATGCCTGCTTCCCTCCCAAATGATAAACCCATGGATTGGTCTCAGGATATTGAATTGAAGTAGCAAAGGGTTTGTATCAATATAGCACAGAGTGGAGACAGTCATTTTATGATAAATTTGATCAGTGTAGGCTACTAAATCAAATAATTTGATAGAAGCATGATTTTCAGGTGTCCATTTGTCAAATGTTTAAATTTTCACCATACACTGTTAGATAACTTTTGTCATATTTGCATTTTTGTGAATAACTGAACAAAGGTAAAACTAAATGACATGATGGATATTACAGGTTACTTGATAATATTTACTACCATTTTCAGAGGGCTTAGTATGTGCCCATGCTGTTGTGTACATTATTTTACCTTTATTCCCCACAATACTGCTATGAGGTCAGAACTGATATCTCTGCTTTAAAGACAGGAATTTGGAAGCCTTAGGAATTACATAACTTGCTGCAGTAGTTCATATAAATTTGATGCATGTTGTCCAAAGTTTGTATGGCTTTTTGGAGTGTTTTGTTTTCCAATGACTTTATGTTTACTCCTTATATGATAGTGAGTTTACATAGCTAGGAATTTCCATGCCAGTCACTGTTTCAACAAGAACTTTAAAAGGTTTTCATGGACCATCAAAAAATAAAAGTACAAGTAGGGCTTTCCCGGTGGCGCAGTGGTTGAGAGTCCGCCTGCCGATGCAGGGGACACGGGTTTGTGCCCCGGTCTGGGAAGATCCCACATGCCGCAGAGCGGCTGCGCCCGTGAGCCATGGCCGCTGAGCCTGCGCGTCCAGCCTGTGCTCAGCAACGGAGAGGCCGCAACAGTGAGAGGCCCGCGTACCGCAAAAAAAAAAAAAAAAAAGAAAGGAAAAGAAAAAAAAGTACAAGTAAAAGAAATCTATAAGCCAAGATAAATATAAAGAATTTCTAACAATAGCTGGTTAAAAAAGTAATATAAAATTTGCTCTGAAGGAGTAGAACAGAATGGAGCCTGCTGCAATGAGTTTGTAGCATAATTCAAACACTACTATGACAAGCTGTTTTTCTAAATGTATGTAAAAATCTATTCATTCTTTTGAATTGTAAGTGGTAGAGTTCCTGAAGATCAAGTAGAAAAAAAAGAAGCCTAAATATTTTTGCATGACATAAGGCCTATGGGCTTTAGCCTAAGTTTGATGTACAGTCCCTTTTCTGAGGGCCAAAAGAAGGTCTACGAGTTGCACAGTATATGACTTATTATCCTTTCTCTGAAGGAAAACATGTTTTTTAAACCAACTATCTCTCAATACATTATTTTATCAATGGCAAAAGAATTTTAAGTATACATTAAAGTTTCCCCATTGCTGATGATAAAATTGGATTTAGAACCTTTTAAAATAAAATGAAATTATACTACATTTGACTTCTCAGTTTAGTGTATGTTTTTGTCTTTGTGTGTGAGATACTATAATTGTTCTTGGAAAGTGTAAAAAGAGTTTCGTGAGGTAAAATAGATGGGTTAATCATTCCTAAGTGTAAGAAAACCTTTGTTCATTTATTTGTTTCTTCACCATACACACACACATGCATTACGTAATATATATGTAATTTTTCTCTCAATGAGAGAAGGAAATCTGGTGAAAATTTTACCTGATTGAAGAATCTGGAGAAATTACCCAAGCTGTTTAATTAACAATTACTGTATATACCAAATAGATTCATATATGTAAGTGGTTGGTTGAGTTAATAACGTGCATGACTACTGGATCTATAACACACAGAAGTGCTGTGTTACCTGGCTGGCCTCCTTGCTTCTGCTCTGCAAGGGTAGAGGCGCAGAAGACTCATTTTTCCAAAGTCTGCATCACACTACAGCAGTATGTCTCAGATTCTGATTATTGGTCCAACCTGTTTTGTATTTTAACAAGTTTCCTTGTTGATTCTTAAGCATACTCACTTTCAGAAACCACCACAGAGATGATCTACCTAGCTAAAAAGCTTTTACTGTAAGTTGTAGACACACTTTAATAATGTACACTACTGTCATCAAATAATCTAAGGGCAGGGAGCATCAGAATCAAGCTACTGAAAGATAAAAATACAGATTCCTCAGTCCATCTCAGAGATAGGGTCTATGAATGTGGCCCCAAGGAAGATAACCTTCAACTTTACCACACTCTGCAGCTGTATTTGATGTAGATTATCACTTAGAGAAACGCTGGATTACCTAGTTCTAAGGGAAAAATGGCTTGTTTTGATTAAGAAGAGTTAAAAGCAGTCATAAATTCACTGCTTCAGGGTGGGATATTGAAGGAGAATATGCTGAAGTCTGATTATGAGGCAGGTGGAGAAGAGTTCTAAGTGAGAAAGTGTTATGGAGGGAGGAAAAGTGTGTGGTAAATGTTATGGGTTGCCAATGTTTACACAAGCAGACCATTCTTTTCTTAAAAATTTTTATTTCATTTTGCAGTATAGTTGATTTACAATGTTGTGTTAGTTTCAGGTATGCAGCAAAGTGATTCAGTTACATATATATATATATATATATATATATATATATACCTTTTCATATTCTTTTTCACTATAGGTTATTACAGGATATTGAATATAGTTCAGTATGGCTCAAGGACCTATACAGCAGGTCCTTGTTGTTTATTTTATATATAGTAGAGTGTATCTGTTAATCCCAATTTGCTAATTTACCCTCCATCCCACCTTTCTCCTTTGGTAACATTGTTTGTTTCCTAAGCTGTGAGTCTGATTCTGTTTTGTAAATGAGTTCATTTGTATCATTTTCTTGGATTCCACGTATAAGTGATATCACATGATATTTGTCTTTCTCTGACTTACTTCACTTGGTATAATAATCTCTAGGTGCATGCATGTTGCACAGGTAGAGCATTCTTGATTGCATAGGAAGTGTTTTTACAATGTGAACTCTCTATGAAGTATAGACCAAAAACTAGTGTTATTTTGTGAATTTATTACACTTATTTTTTCAAAGGCAGCTTCAATAGGGAACAAACTATACAATGGGACCTCTTTCTAGAGTGAGTGTAGAGATTCTAAAATAAGTTTTTACTAGAGACAGCAAGTTGGAGGGAATTTGAGAATTACATAAGAGATTTGAAAGGGCCATGGCAAGGCCAACAGGAAGTGCAATCAATGCAGAGGTGAGTGTGAGACTTTCATGATTCTCTCCAGTCCTAGGCAGATGTAGCTTTGGAAAGTAAATGCTTTTTATTAAATTAATGAGATTTGCTACTCCTAGTATATTTACATTGACTGTAATATGAACATAATGTTTTAAATTACTTACATGGATATTGTCAAAATAATGCCCATATTTCTCCTGTGGCTTTCCATGTAATCCAGTTTGAGAAGCGTTTTTTCATTCAGTGACAATTTGTGCCAGGCTTTGTGCTCAATGTTTGGGATACATATACTAAGAAAGTATTTCTGTCCTTTCAGTGTTATAACCTAGTCGGAGGAGCTAGCCCTACACCGACCCCCCTGAGCCACACCCCTCGCCCCAAAAAAAGGAGCAATAAAGAGTTTGAGTGAGTTTCTGTTCTCAGATTGCACATTAAAGTGACCTGAGGAACAGTAAAATCAACCAAAATATACAGATGGATGTGTCCGAACCAGAATCTCAGATGGTAGGACTCAGTTCTTTGCATGGTTTTAAAGCCCTGTGGGTGATTCTGATGCACAGAGAATGCAGACTTTCATTCAACAGGGCTGAGAACACAAGTAAGTGGACCACTAGCTCTACTCTTGAGGAGTAGGGTGGAGAAGGTCAGCTCTTTAAAAGAAGTGAGTCTTAGGCTGATTCTTGAAGTGTTGGAGCTCTTTCCCAGGTAGATTGAAGAGTCAGGGTCCTGAGCCTGCTCCTCCTAGAGCATCATATTTAAGCCTCACATGACAGATGCAAGGACAGATCTGGGGCAGGGGACTGGAGAGATTTTCTAGAAAGTCTGAACAGCATGTGCAAAGTCTGGCTTGAAAGAGGAAATGTAGTCCACTAGAGGTTGTGAAAGACCCCTATAGGTCTGGAGCACACAAAGCAAAGGAGACCTGGGGGAAAGATAATGTCACACAGATAAGCAGGGTACTTGAGCACACAGGGCCCTGACAGACACATGAAGCACCCACCTTGTTCCTCAGAGCAGGCATCAAATTCCAGGGTTAGCTTTTTGTTTTCATAAGGTCACGTTGACTGCAGTATGAATCATAAGAGATTGGAGGTAGGGAAAGTGGAAGCTGTTAAGAAATAATTACAAGACTCCAGGGAACAAAAAGTGGCAGCTTACACTAGGGGAAGCCAGGGGAGATGGAGAAAATTGTCTGAGTGTGAAAGCTATTAAAGAATTAAATTTGAGAACCCATCTAACAGGTGAGTTAGTGAAACTTAAATCAGCAACTGTTGCAAATGTCATAGCTTTCTTCTTGCTTTCATGAAACTGGACTGAAAATAGAATATTCCAAAAGTATTATGGTTATAGCATGTGTGTGTCACACACACATCTATCTGTTGGAATTTGCATTAGAAGTGTAAACCTAAGGGGGAAAAACTGTCAAATGGAAAAAGAGAAGAGTACCATAAATAAGATCAGATAAATAATAAAATTGTGAAAAACATTTTTAAAAGTCAAGGGTTAATGCCGGCAGCTAAGGAGAAGCAGGATACTTCTAGCTGAGGGAGGCTGCAGCCAGCCCACTGTATCCTGCTTGAGTCATAGCTAGGACTGGGCTTGACTTGCTGCAGTAAAAACTAGAACACAAGGCCTGCCTAGTTTTTACTAAACATTATGTGGCATTCTTCACATAGTTTATCTTATTTAATCCTTCTATTATCCCTTTGTGAATAGGATGACTTTACAGATGAAGAAACCATACTTAAGAAGATTTTATAGCTTGTGTAAGGCCATATCAAGCATAGTTATGTTTCACGCTACTGAGCTTGATTCAGATCTATTCAATAATAACAATCATATCTCAAGTGGTAGTTTTTTCTTTCTTATTTGAATACTATGGAACAAGATTTACCTGCCATATAAATCAAAGATAAAGACCCTAGATGTGTCATAAATTGGATATGGGACAACACCAGGCAATGAAGGGAAAGGACAAGTGGGATGTTCACATTGGTGACAAGGCGAAACTGAGGAAGAGAGATTTTCTGGGAAACACAAAGAGAATTTTAAGAGAACAGGAAAGAAAATCTTCTGAAACATCTTTGAAGGAAATGAGTAACTGGGGAGAAAATTCAATCATAGGAAGATGAGAGAATCAGTTCAAGTTGGGACTTAAAAGGCAATAAGTGTTCAGTCGAGACCCAGATGAATTCTTTGAGTTCAGATCAGTGCCTTTTTAGGGGGCAGTTACCAGTTTGTCATGCAAAGAGTCAGTCTGAAGGTCTTGTTGCGTTGGGGTGAAAGTTGTCAAGGTCTCTTTGGTCTGATCTGAAGGAAAGGTGAGGTATTCTCCTAACCTCAAAAAAAAATAAATAAATAAAAAAGCAGGGGTTTCTAGGGAAAAAGACCTTCTTCTAATTCCTGAGGCTGCAACTTATTTGCTATAGTAACTAGAAGTGGGGAGGAAAAGAGGGAGAGAAGTTTCAGTCTCAAATCCACCAGCTGCAAGTGGAAATAAATCATACATAAATTCAAAGCAGGCTGAAGCGCTGTAGCCAGAAATTCTGAAGCAACATAGCAAAAGGAGTATGAGGGTGTGGGCGGGTGTGTGTGTATATCCTCTCATAGACTGTCAGAGTTTTAGAGTTAGCAGAGATCATTCACACGTTTCAGTGTCTTTCATTTTGCAGATGAAGAATGTCGGATGAAGTGAATTGACTCGGTAAAAGTTCACACGTTTAAGGAAAACAAATCGCTCCTGTGCTCCAAAACCTCTGCTGGTTACCTAGAGCCTGTACCTAAAGCCAGGTCTTCACTTTCTGATCTTCCGTATCTGGCCTCAAACTGTTTTTTCTAATCTCATGATCACTGCCACCTCCCATTTTCTGGATGAACAGAGACAAACTTTCTGGAGACGGTGTGGCATAGTGGTTAGAAAGGTCAACTCTGGGACTAGAATACTGGAGGATGACAAGTGGGGGAAGTGAATCACAGGACTAAAATGTTCCAGACAAAGGCAATGGCAATTGCAAAAGCACGGGCTTGAAGAGGCAGGGCACGTGTGGGTACTGGGGCCACGTTCAGCATAGGGGGAGTATGGCATGAGAATAGGGAAACTTTGGGTGATTAGGTAGGTTTCCAATTTTAGTGAAAAGCTTTGTGAGTTAAGCTAAGCAGTTCAGATTTCCTCCACCACCACCCCCACCCACCCACCCCCCGTAGGCAGCTGTAGAGGATTTGGAGCCAGGAATGACATGTTCAGATGGGTTTGTTTGAGGGCGAATTCTGTCTGCATTTCTACTACTCTCCTTCTGTGTACGAATCATGCTTTTGCTAATATTGAATATGGGAGTTCGGAGAGCACTCTATGATATCAACATAGTTTCACTGGTTAGCTGGGAATGAATATATGATATCAGAGTGCTGCATAAAGGAAGCAGATACTTCAATATGTTGTATATGTGTTCTATAAAGCACATGGATTCTTACGTGAAAAATCAGAATTTGAATTACCTCATTTTTAATTTATTCTTTGAAGGTTTGACAGCAGCAGCTGCAGCAGCTGCCGCTGCTACCAATGCAGCGATCGCCGAAGCAATGAAGGTGAAAAAAATCAAATTAGAAGCTATGAGCAACTATCATGCCAGTAGTAACCAACATGGAGCAGATTCTGAAAATGGGGACATGAATTCAAGTGTCGGTAAGTTTTATGTTCACTGAAACTTACTGTGATCATTTTGCTACTCAATGACTTTCTTTTCCAGAACAAAATTATTGGCTACCCGTTCAAGAAGTTGGACCCTTTAGCTTTGTAAATAGTGTACATTTTGAAGAAACCACTTAGCCTAACAACACACACTCTAAATAAATAATTAGCAACATTATTTTTAAATGTAGGCATTAACTTTATGTCTGCAACCTCTACTGTAAGAATTCAGTTAACATCTTTCATAATACAAATAAGTTCTAATAGTCAGAATTCAAAAATATTTATTATAGGTAAGATGGCAGAAGAATATTTACAAACAAAACCACACACTAGATTTTTTATTCTTAATGCATTGGTTATCAAATAAGAAATGTGCCTTAGCAGCAAAACATATAAATTTAATCTTTTCATGTACTGCCAAGAATAAGAATTATGCTGATAATTAATTCTTTCTGTATACATCCATTATCAGTTTCTCTTATTTAAAAAATGCCACTTTAATTTCTTAATTTGATCTTCTTCTTTCTTGAGGTATGGAGGGATGGAAAGTTAACCATTACTGTTTAAACCAAAAAGGAACAGCTTTCTCTTTGCAGAATTAATTTGGGTAATTTGTTTTGTCAAACACAACTTCAAATGAGAGTTAAATTTTTATTGATGATATCTTTAGCGTCTGTGTGTTTGTGACATAAAACATTTTTTTCTGCCACTGCACTGTATTATTTCCCTTTAAAATGTAGAAATCATGCTCAAAATATAATTGAGCAAGAGAAATTTGGATGCAAGATGTACACAAGACTATATCCAACATACATGTTCATGAGGGACACAATAATTTTTGGAAGTTCAATTAGATTTCCTTTTCTGTGCAACATTTTAACAGATTATTTCTTTAGCTAATCAGCAGCTCCCTACTTTCAGTCCATTGACCTACAGGTAGGGGGCGTGTATGAAGAAATACTGTGGACTTCAGTGATAGTCATTTTCACAACTGTTCATGGAATCATGTGCTAGATATGAGTAACCTAGTAGGAAGTAATTTTAAAACACATACACAAAACACAAAATACCACCACTTCAGTGATGCCAAAGAGCAGCTTCTAATGTAAAAAGGGGAAAAATAGAACTTTTCAACAGAACTAGACAAGAGAAATAGAAAAGGAGAGGCGTTAATGGCTTTGACTTGAGAGTATGATAAAGAAGGAGGTAGCAATTCTTGGACAAAAAGATGTGGAAGAAAGCCAAAGACACGGCTCAAAATCTGAAAAGGACTAAGGGAAGTGCCAGCATTCGCATTTGCAGTGCTTCTATTGAGAAGATGGAGGGCGGTGGATGCTTTAGGGCATAGTTTACACACATCGATTTAAACTTTTAAAAGTTAAAAACGATACTGAAGTAAAATGAAGGAATTGTAATTCTGTTTTTAGAACTATTGACGACATATTATTTTAAAATACTAGTCTTTTACTTTGCCCAGTAAAACAGAGCAAGATTGGACACTTTTAAAAACAAGTAATTGGCCACTCTAAACTATAGTTGTGATTCCAAAGCATAATTTAGATTGTTTTCAAAATTTTAGGAGAGTAAGCCTTTAATGTGGGCTGTTGTTGGTAGCTGGTGTTGTGAGGAGGGATCGTTAAGTTAGGCAATTTAATAACACTTGAACAAAATATATTAAAACATTATACCTCTGTCAAATTTCCTGAGCAGCAGAACAGAAGCTGGCTTTGGAGAAACCAACAGGCATAAGATAAAGAGACCATAGCTCATAATTAAGCGTTGGCATACACTTAATATTTGATATTATGGAATAATACTTGCCCTCTGACCAAATTGTGCTTATCATAGTTATTTGGATAGCTAGGCTATCATAATGACTTAAACTAAGAAACAATTTAAGTTTGCTTTTTAGTTGGAAGAAATCACTTTTCTTCCATTAAGGTATTCACTTGCTAGTTTATATTGCTTTTTTTTTTTTTTTGACACCCATCATCCAATTTGAACCAGAAACGGAAATTTATTTGAATTTTCCTAGAGGGTCTTAATATTTTGAGATTGTGTTAACATTAGTGCCATTGCTAGTCCCTAAAGCTCATGGATCATGTATGTTAGAGATCTGTAGCTGATTTGGGGGGGGAATGTTATCCATTGTCATTTTTATTCTATTCTCACACATTACTGTCCTCTAAGAATTTGTGATTTATTACCCTTCCTGAGCACACCCCCTGCCCCCTTATTCTTTACCTAGAGATCAGGGAAAGAGAGTTTAGGGGAGGGATGGGGTAGAGTGGGGGAAGGTACAGAGCAATGGTGGGGATGGGAGGTTGAGCTTGCATAGATCACGGCAATTTTGAGCAATTGCTTTAAATGGACTCCAGTCTTCTCTGGTTCTGAGGATAGTGCCTGCCTCATGGTAAGTGTTCAATAACTATTTGCTCCGTGACTTTGGAAAGTTATGTGAACTTTCTGAGCCTCGCATTCCACATCTGAAAAATGGCATAGAAAATAGTATCTGCATCGTGAGAATGAAAGGAAATCATATTTGACAAGTGCTTATCATTTTATTCATTACAGTGTCTGTTTATCACATTTTTTTGGTCACCCATAATGTTAGTCATGTGGGTATTGCTTTTGTTATTATTTCTCCCAACTTACCCTCCTGAAAATCACCTTCTTCCTCTTTTTACAGCCACCGACTGCTTCCTCCTCTGTTTTCCTATTCTCTCTGCTAGGTATTATTTGTTAAGCTGCAGGCCTGTGAGGAAATTTGGGGGTAGCTGTGACATCATTTGGATTGTGTTGTATGTTTGATTTTAGCTTATTCTAGGAACACAAAAATAATCCTAACACAGCCTCAGCACTCAAGGGGCGTACACTCCTATGGGTAGGGTGGTTAAGTAAGCAGACAGTCATAACAGGATGCGGTGGATCCCCCAGGAACATCAGCTAGCACGAGGCGCTTAGGAAGTGGTATTGAAACCTATGAATTCCAGGAGGTATCCCAAGAACCTCAGAAGCCTTATATTTCAGAATACAAATGTACAGCTCTCACGAATCTGTCACTTGGCCCTTGGAAGTAGCGAAACCCCTCAGAGAGGTGCTACTTAAATGATGTATTGTTACTACTCAGCCCTGCCCAAATCTAGTGACATTTCTGAAGTCAATTCAGGGTTCTATTTTCCCTTATACTCATCTGGCTCACGTGTTATTTAAATGTTTCAGGCTTCTCTACGTAGAAACACTGTTTCCCCCGCCCCACTTCCTTACTCCTTGGTTGTAAGTAAATCCTTAGTGCTGCTAGAAAATAGAATTTTTTCTTTGCTTGGTTTCATTTCATTTGGCTTGATGAGGTGAAGGAATATTCTTATTATAGAAGACCCTCTCTAGTTCTTAATATGAATTGTAAAAATTAGCCAGAAAAAAAGGTGTTTGAAGAAACCTATGACACTGACAAATAATTATTTTATATCCCAATTTTACATGGTAACCTTGAGCTTGCATCTTTCCAACAGAATGATAACTTTAGGAAGAAGTGAGGACTTCAGGATAGATCTGAGTGAGGCATCAGCAGGCTGACTAAAATATATGGCTGTGTCGCCATTCTCCCTCATCCACAATCAATTGGATTCTTTTAGTTTAATATTTACTTGCTAAGATGAGATGCTAGTCTGCATGGTGATAAACAGTCTGCTCCTGGCATCTGAAGGTGACCTGTCAGTTCATATGGACAAATCTCCTGCTTACTGAAATGTACAAAATAAATCATTAAAGCAGGCAGGTGCTCATTCCCAGATTTAAATCACCATAGATTTATGATTTGAATTAATGCTTCATTTGGCCATAGAAATAGATGCTGAGACAAATGATATGCACTGGTTGGGGTTTTCATACTGTAGCCATCCTGATATTGATTACTGAGATGTCTTTGCAATCTCTTGTTTATATCAAGTACTATCTTGTGACAGGTTGGCTGATATGAGCTACATTGCAGATAAGAAGGAAAAATGTCCTGGATTCTTTTTAGTGGCAACGCTATCCACAACATACAGGCCAGATAAATTGCTATTTTTTTGCTTTAAGGACTGATCTACATAACCAGCTTAAAAAATGCTGCTTGGAAATTGGGACTGGGATATTGGAAAAGCAGAATTTAAAACCGGTGAACTCAAGGTCAATTTCATAGTCTCTATAGCTATGTTTTATCTGCTTATCTTCTTTTTTTTGGCATCATGCACATTTTTGAAGGTACTAAATTAATCACAATCGATTTAATCTAAATAAAGGAAACTTAATTTTACTTCTAGTTTTTAACTGCTATATAAATATTGACATAGTGAGCATCTCTTAGTAGTTTCTCTGTTATTTAAATACTTGCTAAACCTAATATCTTACCCCCTTAACTAATGACAACAAAGGAAACGACTAAAGATAAATACGTTAAATATTATTCCCAAGTGCAAGAGTTTGTGGACTATAATTTACCAAGAGGCAGGAAAAGACTGCATTTTTACTTCTCTTAACATTTTATTTAAGGAAAACACTATGTACACAGTTTAAAGAATACTCAGAGGATTTAAGAGGGACCTTTGCCACAAGCTAATATCTGACTCATAGAACTGGTAAACAGCTATCAACAATAGTAGATTGCTTGCTTAGTAGGAAATGAGTTCATATCTATTCAAA
Organism: Lagenorhynchus albirostris; assembly: GCF_949774975.1. Classification (NCBI taxonomy): domain Eukaryota; kingdom Metazoa; phylum Chordata; class Mammalia; order Artiodactyla; family Delphinidae; genus Lagenorhynchus; species Lagenorhynchus albirostris. The sequence continues at coordinate 45,598,607 of NC_083112.1, read as the reverse complement.
ATGTGATCTCAAAACAGATGTCCCAAGAAAATCTTATTGTTTAAACTATAGTCATAACCCCCGAACTGCTGTTATTTCTTTAAGGAAGTGAAGTAATCTTAAGACTTCAGAATTTCTGTCTCTGAACACCATGTAAAGTAGGCAAGAATACCCTAATGCAGTGATCCACAAACTTGAACACATTTCATATGCCTGAAATGTAGGATTCTTTTGCATTTTTCAAACTTGCAATAGTTACAAAGATATAGGAGTTTCAAGTAAAAACAAGAGCTTGAGTTTGGGATTAAACAGCTGTGTTCATCAATGGTATTCCTTACTCCTTACCTCTGTCCATCAACCAACAAAACAAAACAATGAAAAAAAAATGCTAGGCAGATAGGGAGATAAAATTATCTTCCCTGGCTGACCATCCCCTTATCTTTTTTTTTTTTTTAACCATTCCCAAAGAAATAAAATAGTTTACATTGCAGTCATTTCCTTTCTTCTATCTCATGTGTCTATTTAGAAGGAAAAATTAATTTTATGATTTCAGGAAAAAGTCTTGGAGACCTTGAGAAAGCAAATAAAAGGAAACTGAGAACACAGGCCACCAAGCAGAGCTCTGTAGTTGCACATTGGATTCTCTGCTTTGGCAATGTTAATGAACCTCAAATCCTTCCTATAATTAGATGAGGGAATTGCTTATATTTTCAAACAGATGATGCTGCTATAATGAAACGATTGACAGGGAATTTAAGAGTGTCTACAGTAGTCATTTGGTTTCTGTTATTAAAAAAAAAGTTTAAAAAGAAGATTGGCTTTAGACATAGGTCCTAAGAGAGGTAGTAATTTACATAGCATGCTATGACAGGTGTCTTTGTATAGGAAGGAAATAAAATGGAAGACTAGAGAAATGATGGGCAGGTATAGCAATTTTTTGGGGAGGGGGCGTCCTATGCTTATTCTGTGTAGGTTCTTTAAAAGGGGCCGAGACTCAAGAGATGGATCCGGATTGAATGCACAGCTGTAACTGCTGATGAGCTAATTGCTCCTTATCTCTCAGCCCCATTCATCTTCATTTTTTACCAATTACTGAGAATTATCTGTGTTCTCAGTTGGATATGAGAGTTAATCCTTTTTGGTTAAGCTGGCAGTACTGTGAGCAGATTCCAAATCGGAGGGTGAAAAAGCCAAAGCAAGCTTGCTCTAAAAATGTCTTCAGTTCAATTACAGTATCACTGATTCATAAGAAATTTGCCATTGTTTAACAGATTAAATGTGGAATTTTTTTTTTAACTTTCTTAATGTTTCTTTGCCTAACAATGATTGTTAAGATCCTTCTTCCTGTCTGATGAGTAAAATTTAATAATATTAACAGCCAGGGTCTTGTAAACATGGAAACACACAAGACTACCCTAAAAGGCCAAAAAAATTCTGACGCATGAAATGAGAAGTATTTTAGAACTGATAGCTTTCAATTTATATGTAAACACTTTTAATCTATGCCTTTGCTCTCTGTGGCTTCTCATATGGTGAGGAAAGTATGTCCAAACATAAACCTTTTCACAAATGTCACATTAGTGGAATTTTAATGGAAGGACCACATAAGCATCTCCTAAAAGTGTAGGAACTGCCATGGTTTGTAATTCAATTGATGGTGAATAAGCCATATGGTTCACATCATTTCCTATGCAAAAGATGTCTTCATATCCTGACATTTCACACAAAATTGCTTATTCCAGCACTGAAAAGCTAAAAAGTAGTAAGCTATGCTTTCATAATTTTCAATGCATTTTTAAATATTTAATATTTCTGGCATTTCTTCTTCATTAAATATTTTAAATAAGGTAATCTAATGTGAAAATATAAAGAATAAATAGCTAATTTAAGACAAAATTATCATTTGAATAACTTTTAGTATGATCAAACAAGTCCTTCTAGATGCTTCCAAAAGCAGAGATTGGGGAGCAGAGAGCAAAATATGTCAGAAGATTCAGCTTCTAGTAATAACACTGCTAATAAATAACTTAGCTAGTTAGGTCTCTTAATTTCTCAGATTTCTTATTTAATAAATAAGGAGCTTGATGCCCAGTCAACCCCTTGGTTCTAAAATTCTTTGATTTTTGAAATGAGTAGAAGATAAAAGGCAAGAAGTTATTCTTTACAGTGATTTCTAAAATGAAATACAAAACTGAAACAACCTAAATGTTCAAAACATGCCATCATTATGTATATTGTAACACATCATTTCACAGATTATGTAACCATTACACATGACAGATAATGGTGGAAAATATTTATTTTGAATATAAGAAAAATAGAGGCACATGCGGTAATAACTGGTCATTTTATTAAGCTCTTTTTCATGATTTTCTAGAAAGTGCTTGGCATCATTTTGCATTTTTTCTCATAACATATTTTGGATCTTTATTGTGCATATAAAAGAATAAAAACATTAGTGATCATAACAGGGCACTATGGAAAAAATACATTTCCATATTAAAAAGAACACTCTTCTCATTTAAAAATATTTGAGCATGTATTTCTGAATCCACTCCTGTATGTAAAGAAAATCATTTGAGTATGAACAATAACATATACTAGTTTTCTGTATGAATTATTAAATGTATTGTATGGTGTAGATAAGCAGAATGCAGAGAATATTTCCACTTTTTCTGTAGTGTCTGTTTCATTTTCATAAAAAAATTTTTAATTTATATGGACAGTTGGAGAGCATAAGTAGAAAATATTAGCCCAATGTTTTCCTTTTGGTTTTAGTATTGCGTATTGCTTACTCCAACTAATGACAGGATAATGAAATAAACTGATAATATAAGCATTTCATACTAAGAAATATAAATTAAATGATTTTATCTGATGCTCTATCCTTGTGTAATCATAAAACGTAAGGATATGTAACATATATCCAATTGGATATGCTATATGGTAGACTCCATCACATTCTAGGAGATTGAATGCATTTATTACAGCCTTCAGTTTTCATTGAGGAAAGCCCTAAATATGATCGTCAACCTACATCAACATGCTATAATGTTTATAGGACCTTCAAAGTAACATATAGTGGGAGCAAACTTTTCAGTTTAAAATAACCCCAGGCCTTATTCAATCTTTTTAAGATCAGGTAACTCTTATTTTTTTCATTAATGTGATCCTCCATTATTTTATCTTATATTTTAACTTCATATGATTGATGACATATGATTAAAATAAACCTTCAACATTGTGTTCTGTAAATTATAATGTTTGATGATATAAATCTTTAAATATCTCATGATAACCTAACATTAGAGAACATATTCTTTGAGCTGTCACTAAGGGTGTTGTTCATGGTTTAACATTTTGTGAGCGTGAGCACACAAGTTTCTAACTCTGAGCCCAATGCCTGTCATCAGACTTAGCATCTCGCATTTATTTGACTGTGATTCCTCTCTGCACTGTCCAAATATTCCAAAAGTGTACAAAGCCATTTGTATGAACCATGGCATGTCCAACTGAATACAAAATATAATAACTTAGTGATAATAAGTAAATAATATAGTAGTCGACATGAATGTCTAAAAATGTCAATTCACTTATGAAGAAATAATGTGGCATACATCATCTTGCAGGCTTTTAGTACCCCCCTCCCCCAGATGAACCTGGATCATTTGGAAGATAGGAAAAATAGAGGATTTAAATATGGTTTTCTTTAACAGCAGGTCATAATGGAAACACAGACCCTTCCATTCAGTGCTGAGAGAATTACCAGTTTGATAATGATTAGGAATGTTGTTATTAAAACAGTATGTGCAGTTCATTTTCAACAGTTTTGAATTAGAGTCTGCACTAATGAAACGGATACGGTTTCCTTCACAAAGGGCAGATCTGTTAGTTAATATCGCTGCAGCAGTGCCTCGCAGACCATGCCTTTAGCTCTATTTGTATTTCACAGCATGATAAGCAAAGAGTGTTGATTTTCAAGGATCCTGCTGATGAAAGGTAATGGCATTATTACATCTTTATCTCAAAAGCAGAACTGAGTGGTAAATGATTTTTTTTCTCTGTTGCACAAAAGATTTCTTGGTTAGAAAGCCTTTTTTATTTCTTTACATCGTTTTCGTCTTGGAAATGATGTGTTATTATTTAATGTCTGCACAGCAAGCTTGAAAGCACCTAATAGCGAATGGATTGGAAGTGAAGTACCTCCTGCTCACAGATATGGATCTTCTCAGTCACACGCTGTACCAGCTGTCATCCCAGCCATACTGCTGTGATTTAATTAGTCTGTTTATGTCCTTTCTAATAATATTTCCATCTCTATGAAAGGGCAAATGCGACAGGGACTTTTTCCCTTTCTGGTTCTGCAGACTGAAGAATGTGGCCTACATCTGATATGTGAGGACACGGGATTGAATCACCATTCCTGTCACTTCAAGCTGTTGATAAATTGTGCAGCCAAGAAGTGTACTTACTTCCTTGGGGTCATTTGTAGGCAGGGAGTAATAATCTGCATAGGGACAAAGAAGAGAGGATATTTGTGTATACGTGAGCATGTGTGTATCCAGTCATCTATGTATGTATGCGTGTGTACACACACGCTTATGCAAATACACATATATGTGCATGGGGGTATTCTAAATTTAAAACAATTTATAAGACCATGTGAACCCTGCATTTTTATCAATGCCGTGTGTGTCTTTAGGGCACACATTTAAGTTTTTTTCATCAATTGATTTCATACAAAATTACAACATTTCAGGAATTCTTGGAAAGGTTTTTCCTTTTTCTAAATGAAAATTCAAATAACAAGTCATTTACCTGGAATTTTACTTGTACAACTGCATCGATTGGGGGCTTTGGAGAGATCTTTGTTTTATACAAGTATTACATTTTAGGATATCCAGGGAAGGAAGACTTCACCATCTTCATAAGACATTTAATAGTTATATTTTTACTTAAACTTTTTCTAGAAAGTATTTTTAACTGAAAAGGATAGCTCAGGTTCAAAACAAACTAACTACCACACACTTATATAAGAATGCATAAGTTAATAAACAAACATAAAAGAGATATGACATTATTAAATATAATGTGGTGATTGATAGTCTATACTCAGGCACTATGCTGTTTGAGTGATTCAAGCCTACTTCAAAACGCAGTGGCCTTGTAAACATTCTTGATTCTGCCTTAGGATTCTGTGACCTTCTAATGTTTCGTGAGACACAGATCCGTATAATAGAGATGGGGGGAAAATGATTTCTAAAACCAGTCTCAGTTCGTTTTAACTTCATTCATATTTCTCTTAGAAAGAAACATCTACCTCTTTTATAAACAATTGGTTAACTAATTCTCTGTGTTTTAGCTGCTTTTTGGAAATAAATTGCTTTTTCTTTACTTTATGGTTTGTGTAAGTGCTGAAATTGTGTTACAAGGTTTTCTGAGATATCTTCTTTCTGGGTTATCTCACTTTTGTTTTTATATTTCTGTTTTTCCTCTCTCATCTTTTACATTTGAATAATCCAACTACATTTTTGGAGTGGGACTTGTTAAAACAATGAGTATATTGACAAAGTAAATCCAATATTCATTTTACGTGAAAATATCAAGGTTAAAAATGCTAATCTTACAAAGGTGGTCAAATTGTTTTAAAATGATTTCCTTTAACAATCTAAATGTCAGCCTCCTAGAGTTGCCAGTTGTAATGCACATGGCATGTATTTAGTTTCTTTTTGCGCTTTCATGTACCTACCACTGTCAAACCTATGCCTACATCAAGAGGAAAGGTCAGGTTCTAAAATCGTTTAAAATAAATATATCAAAATAAGCATCAAAATTAGAAAATGTCTTATATCTATGAGTAAATGATAAGACTATTTTCAATCCTTTAGAGTCCTCTTCTAGATAATATATTACCTTAGCAATTAAATAGCTAGATATCACACTACACACACACATACGCACACACGCGAATGTGCACTCACACACACAAGTACCCATATATTTCAGCTCTCAAGAAACTCTCATTAACTTACTACTAGTATAAGCTGAATTTATGAAATATATTTATTTTTAAAATTATTTTATTTTGGAAAAAATATCGAAATACTTATTTGGCTATCTTTCCCCTCAGGTGTAATTTCACTGTTTCCTCTACATTTGCTATACTGAGGAACGTAAATGTTGATGATTAAGTTATCTTGACATGAACCATTTTGATGCTTTGAAAAAACTCACCATGAAGCATTTGATGGTATTTTTTATTAATTGGATAAATGAATTGTGAGATGTGTGATTGCATGATGAGGTACTCATTTAGTTGTTGCTTTTTGCTTTTACTAATCTCTGTCATATTGGATTTATAAATGGAATGGAGTGACCTTTGAAACTGTGATGGAAATGAAGAGATAAACACAACTTGAAAGGACAAACCAATTAATATCAATGTGTTAGTTACACATACATGAGGAATTTTAATCCTTTGCTCTCTACAGTAAATTTGTGAATCATTTGTAAAGAAAAGGAGCACACTTTTTGATAGTTAAGGATTTTAATCTTACATTTTCCTAAATTTTTTAAATTTTATGTAACATTATTATATAGATAACACACAGTTAGCTTGTTTTTTGTGCATGAAATGTTGGCACTACCTTGGAAAGATTGACAAGATACCTTTTTAACAAAAAAGTTAACCATGTACACACAGATATTCAAACATGTACACATATAAGGCACATGTACACATATAACATGATCTAAAATCATATTATATATTTTTAAATAAATATATTGTAATCTTGATTATAGTAAATCTTGAAATAGACCTCTCTTTTGTAAATTTAGACTCATAACTGATCCTCTGCCATTGACCATAGATTACTTTCTAAAAAAATCCAGATTCAGGAATCATAAATAAAGCATTTATTATTTTAACCTCAGGAATCATAAATAAAGCATTTATTATTTTAACTTGTTGACCTGTAATTTTAAGAAATATTTTTCAAAATCAATAATATACTTGAGTATGCTTTTAAAATAAAATCTGAATAGCCAATTTATACTTTGTTCTTACCTCATGCTTTCTTTCTTTGCCTTCCCCCTTTTTTAATCTAATTGGGCTTATTTTTATAAAAATGAAAAAAACAAGCCAGTTCTGCTGTGGTGTGAATTTTAGAACACTTGTACATTCTATCCCCTTTAATAGCTTAATTATAGAATATAATCAATTTAATATACAGGTTTTGAAATATTGCCATTGATGCACAACAAGGAAAAAAGTAATACAAGCTTGACATTTTAAAACACCAGCATTGAAAGACTTTCACTTCTAATTGATTTTTAAAAGAGTTCCCTGGAAAAGTGAGCTCAGAAATGTTTATAACAGCTTTGGCAACCTTCCAAAATGTTTATCACAAAGTGTAACTCAGCAGTTTCTAAGTTCTCCCATCAACTGAGAAAGATGTGTCCTGTAATTGGCTTAATCTATGCTGATATTAAACCCCTTACAGAGACATCATGTTTTTTTGAAGACATAAATTCTCAAAATGGTTAGTTCAAAATAAGAAGCGTTTTACTTTTGTAAATTGGAGAGAAATTGTTAAGAAGTAAGTTATGGATGAGCAAAGGATATGTACCTTTTACATTTTGATGAAAATATGCATTTTCTTCTCCTTCACTTTTAAAAAATCTGTTGACCTTCAAAAGTTTGGTAAAATTGACAAAAAGGTGATTTTTTTAGGCATGTTAATATCATACCGCTCCTTATGGTTGATTGTAGGTGTGAAAAACTTCCTCTGACAGCCAAAATAATTAATGGACATGATATCCATTCTATTTTAACAAGCAAGCAGACCGAAATACAGTAATATTGACCTCAAGCAATTACGTTAAAAGGCTACTGCTAAGTATTTCAGGAAAAATGATTCCGTTGACTAGTTGTTTGTCAGTTCCTGTATGTTTTTTTATTGATTGCTTTTGGATATATGGCCCCATGATTGAAAATGTTGCTGGTAATATCTTCTCTTTATAGTACCAAACCTACTTGCTGTGATTGATGAGATAAATTTACACAGAAGTGCATATACAATTTTATGTAGTCATTACTTTCTAATAATATTAATTTTGTGGTGAGTTGTTTTTTTGAAATTAAGTCAGAGTAGTAGGCAACTTCATAACAATTTTATTCTTCCAGATCTTTCCTTATTGTGTATTATTTTCTCATTTGTGATTCAGAGCAATAATGTGATATTTCAAAGTATGATCAGCCAGAATGAGTCATCTATTTGTAAAAATTTCTGTTTAAGATGAAGACTGTACAACATCTACTCATTCTCATAGGAATCTGGAGAGATTTGTGGTTTGAAATTTCTGTATCATAAACTCGTGGTGCAGGCAGTATTACATTTAGTCAATAACCAGGAATTCTGATTAGTTGGATATAAGTCACTAATGTTGAGAAATAAACGTAACAAAAACAATGAATAGAAAAGAAACGAATTGATAGAAACAGGTAAGGAAGTCATTCAGTAGACAATCGTACCTAATTTGTCAAAACAATGCATCACCTAATACAAGTTGCGTCTGAGAAATAGATTTGCATGACAATGTCCCTCAATACCAAAATCACATCTGTTTTTCTCTAAATTTGAACTATAAAACCATATTAAAAACAAATATTTAAATGTCACATACCCTCGAATCACATATATATATATATGCACATTTATCCATCTATCTATCTATCTATCTATCTATATACTTGCTTTTACACTATTCAAAACTCAAGGCACTATTCTTTCCTAATTTATTTATTTATTTTTGGCTGTGTTGGGTCTTTGTTTCTGCGTGCGGGCTTTCTCTAGTTGTGGTGAGCCGGGACTACTCTTCATTGCCGTGCGCGGGCTTCTCATTGCGGTGGCTTCTCTTGTTGCAGAGCACGGGCTCTAAGCACGCAGGCTCTAGATGTAGTCATGGCATGCGTGCTCAGTAGTTGTGGCTTACAGGCTCTAGAGCGCAGGCTCAGTAGTTGTGGCATGCAGGTTCAGTAGTTGTGGCACACAGGCTCATTTGCTCCGCGGCATGTGGGATCTTCCTGGACCAGGGCTCAAACCCGTGTCCCCTGCATCGGCAGGTGGATTCTTAGCCACTGCACCACTAGGGAAGTCCCTCTTTCCTAATTTAGATGAAAACAAAACAAAACAAATACCCCTCATGTGATGTAGTTCGACATCGTTTTTGTTTCCTTATAACCACAGATAGTTTCCTAGTATAGTCATATACTCGTATTTTACCTCAAATTCTAATGTGTACCTAATCTTCATGCCTACAGGTTTCCAGTGATATGCTGATTTCCTTTTCTATCAGTCCTCACACTGCACCAAACTGTGTTAGTACTCTGTAATGTTTACTGCTGCCTCCCCAAAAGGAGTAATTGGAAGGGGTGGAGGCATAGAGAGAGAGCAAGAGTTAGAGACAATGAGAGAGAGAGAGAGAGAGAGAGGTGGGGAGAGAGGGAAAAGAGAGAGAGAGAGAGAATGAGAACATTTAAGTGAAAACTGAGAGGCAACACAACTTTGTGTTTAGTGTTGAGAGCACAAAATATGGTGCCTAACTGCCTGGGTGTAAAGTGTGGCTCTGTTCTTCTTACGACATTTTTGGCATCTTAGCACTTTTGTGTCTCAGTTTCCTCATCTGTATGATAGGTATAATAATTATAAATATTTCATAGGGACCTTGGGGATTATTTGTGTTAAATTACTTCTCAGAACGCGATGGGACACATTGTAAGCATTATACTAAAGTTTATTAACTAGAAAATAAAAATAACATAATAAAGTGCATGCACACACATACACACTCACAAATATCTTCTGAAATGTTGGGAGTTTCTAGTATTCCCAATGTCTCAGCATTATTTGAAGCCCTATTTCCTCCTCTACATGCCTCAGCATTCCATACTTATCCAGGATCTGCACTATTTGATCCTGATTGAATATATCCAAAGGGTGTTTTATTGACTATTTGCTGCATTCTAAGCCTAGTGTAGTGTTCAGGAAATATGCTACCAGGTTTAGCTTACATTGCTTCTCCTGTAAAAAGCACACATATATAGGAAGAATGAGGTTGTCAGTTGTTTCATTGGCACATTTTTTTTTTAGAAATCAATAATCTGCTTGTAAACTTTTTTTTTTTTTTTTTTTTTTTTGCGTTACGCGGGCCTCTCACTGTTGTGGCTTTTCCCGTTGCGGAGCACAGGCTCCGGACGCGCAGGCTCAGCGGCCATGGCTCACGGGCCCAGCCGCTCCGCGGCATGTGGGATCTTCCCGGACCAGGGCACGAACCCGTGTCACCTGCATCGGCAGGCGGACTCTCAACCACTGCGCCACCAGGGAAGCCCCAGCTTGTAAACTTTTAATTGAAAAGTTTTGTCTAATTTTATGTTATCAGACAAAATATGTACTCCAACTCTAAAAACAGACATTACTTTATTCAGTGCACATAAGACTTCCTTTAATTATCCCTTAATAAGCTTGGTTTAACTGGGATTTACGGAAGAACAGTGGTCATTAACATTAGCCAGATTAAGACTGTGTTAATTACTATTGATAGATAAAATAACGTGCTAAAGTGCTTTAAATTATTCCTATACTTATGAATTGGAAGTAAGTTTCAAGGTTTTAAAGGAAAGTTATATTTTATTTATACTTTAAATTGAATATTGATTTTTATACAGGTATGTAGACATAACAACACATGATTTCATGGTTTAAATTTACAGCTTCTTTATGTTTACCATGAATAAGGGATAATCTTAAAATATATCATTCTGGATAATTTCCTAAGATATGGAAATGTTCACATTTACTTTTATGATTCATGTTATATGATTTTAGTTAGAAACAAATACATATCTTAATTATAATTAACTTCAAAACAGTTACTTCCTTTTTAGCAATTGATAGATGCAAATGTTTTCTTCTATCTTGAAAAGAATTTTTAGAATTGTGGCATTTTATATTAATGTTGTATTTTCTTGTTTATTGCTCCCCTTTGTGTCTATTTTCAGTATCATATTTCGGGTTAATAATACCTGAAGTTTAGCTAGTTTTTTTTCCCTCCATGTATCAGTTCTTAGAGTTTCCGAAATGAAACTTTGGCTTAGAGTTGGAAGACATGTTATAATGTAACTTTTTTGGAGATAAACTTCTGTTATGATGGCGTGGTCCTCAGAAGTTTGCCCAGGCTTTTGAATGATGACTGTCACTTCACCAATATCAGTTATTTTCCTAAAATGAAGATTAAGTCCCATTGTTTTTTACCTAAGGCTGCCTTTTGGATCTAACCTATAAAACCTACAGTTTCTTTGCCCCAGTCTGGAAAATGATGTAGAATATTAGATGTGTAGAGATTTTGAGTTTACCCTATGTAATCGACATGAATAATATGTAATAATACTGGAAACTATCAATTTTGGAAGCAGCATTTCACATTCAATTTTGTGAATAAAGAAGCCTAAGTTAAAAAAAAAAACAAAACACATTATATCAAGTGAAGTATTTCTCAGGATTCCAGAAATAGTTTCTGTCACTCATCCCTACTTCCATTTTCTTGGAACTGCTCTTTTAATATATATATACACATATATGTATCCATATCCATGTATATATTTAATGTTATTCAAAGCAGGTCAACAACCCATGAACTCTAGATTGCTAAGACCAAAGCAATTCTCCTGGTTTTCATCATACAGAAAATTATGCAATCCACGAATTAAATTTTATAGATAGTGTTAACATCATATCCTTTGCCCTGCATGATTTAGAGTACCCTCATCCATTTAAAGATCCATACCAAGAATTTTAGTATTCGTCCCAGGCAAAATGTATTGTAAAGTAATACAATTTCATGCCCCAGCATGGACTCTGACTTTGGTCAGTCTTCCCCAAATTTAGTAAATAGCAACCTTTCAAAAAATTGTTAAGCCACATGCTCAATCTAGAAAATTTGGAATCAACCTTGACATGGCTCCCTGCCCCTGTCTTGCAAATACTTTCTTATGTAGTACACCGCCATATGGGTTTATTCTTCCTCCAAACCATACCTAGGATTCATTTTCCTCTCCACACTGCCTCCACTGCCTATGTGGCAACCCACACTAGTCCCCCGCAGCGTGGCCCCTGCAATAACCCCTAATTCAGTCTTCCCACTTGCACTCTTTATCTTTTATCATCCTCTCTTGTTACAACAGCTCCTGTGATGACTGTAAATCATAAATTGATTCATGAGATTTGCCTTTTAAAAAGCTTTCATTGGCTTTTCATTGTACTTAGAGTAAAACTCAACTTTCTTCACATGGCCAAAAAGACCCTGCATAATAAAGAATGTGTTTCATTTCTCCTCCCCAAACACTTCTGGGTTATTCTTCCCTTTCCATCTTCTCTCCATACTGGCCTTTCTTCAATTCTGTAAACATACACACCTTCCTTCCCCAGTATTCTTAATTCTGACCAGTAGGCCAGAATTCTTTTTGTTCTTGACTTCCTAGCTCCTATTCATTTTCCAGTTCCTGCTTTAATGTCTTCCCTGAATGATAAATTTAAGTTAGTTCTCCAACTCTGCCCTTAACCCATTCCATTCCATATCACCTTGTTCTTTCTGTAGCACTTTGAAAAGTTCATAATGATATCTTTATTTGCAAGTTTGTTTGCTTCATGCCCATCCTGATACACGAGCATCCCAGCTTGACAAGGGCAGAACTGGCTTGGCTGCACTGACTGGCATGTGCTGTTAGTATATTGTTGTTCAATAAATTCTCCAAGGGGAAAATGGTGGGATGTTGGAACTAAAAGAAGACTTGAGCTAGCTTTGATATATACAACCTCTGAGTTTGGGCAGCTGGGAGTAGTGAGCTGGAGCTGGCCCACCAGAGTCAATTGTCAAATTGTCAAAAATTCTTTAAGCTTACTGTTAAAAAAAAAAGTCACTATTAAAATTTAAATTATATAAATTTAGAAGTAAATAAAAACAGGGGTAATAAATACTCAAGACTTTAAAAAAACCCAAAAAATAAAAAACAAACGTCCTGAATGAATGTTTCATGAATGAGTGCTCAGTTAGGCCAGAATACCTTTGTACACATATCTTTGTTACTGCTAGCTTTCTCTTTACTCAAGGAATTCCTCTACATTTTTACCAGTTAGAATATTTCCTCCATTTTAGAGATAGGTTCAAGCTGCATTTTGTTCAGTGTCAGCATTCCAGGGTTTTATTATGGAAAGTTTTTATTCTCATTTTCACATCTACTTTTTCATTTTCATTTAATCTGAGACATAAAATGTTAATATTGTTGGCATTTCCATTTTACAGATGAGTAAATTGAATCTCAGAGGAGATCATTTCTTGCCTGACATTTTGTGACTTTTAAGGTGGCGTTACTGGAGGTAGGGTCCGCTGTTTTGGACTTCTACTTTAGTGTTCATTCCAGGTTATTAAAATAGGGAAAAGAAGGTTCATTCTTTTTTAAAAATATTAAATTAGAAATCCAGAAACTTGCTCTCCAGTTTAGTTTTTCCAGTACCTAGCTCAGGTGGCTTTGAAGACATAATGATACCTTTCTTTATCTTACTTTACTAAGTTTGGTTAATTGCAGGGCTCAGAATGAAGAGCTTTCAATTTATACAATTCTCTGATTACATAATGTAATATAACATAAGTAAACAGTATCTTTAAGTCACTGAAATCAACCTCCATGCTATGGAGAGGGGAGGTGAGATAGTACTATAGCAATTTAGGAGCAAAATATATTAAAGCATTAAAATTTTTGTGGATATAATTCATCAATTATGGAGAATTTGAAAAGAAAATTTGAGTGGATATCCTACCAACTTTATTATTTATCACTATTCATTTTTTTACCCTTGTCCAACAAATTGTCCTAAAAATATAAAAACAAAAAATCATTTGTGATTCTGTGCCCTTTTTAATAACTATCTTTTAATTCATCCTCCTACAGTTGTCCCTCAAATAATAGGTATTCGCTACATCTGAGCTATTTTACACGATATGTTTCTTGGATTATACTATAAACTCTTTGTGGCAGGGACCTTGTCTTTTTATATGCTCTATAAAGCACCGTGCATACCTAGGGAATTTTATGAATAATAATAAAAAAGGAGGGAAAAAAGCTTTCATCAGCAGTGTTTTATTTTGCATGTGAATTTAGGGATGAATTCATGCTATTACCCATATTTCTGGAGAAACACCTCCTTATATTACAAAAATGGACTATGAAGAAAGCATGTAATATTAAATCTGAAAATTTACATTGCTGGTATAGGAAAAATAAATGAAGCAATACAATTTGCTGTTTCCCGTCCATTATAAAAATATTGCCAAGTCTGGCATGTGGTTCATAAAATCAAACATTTTCTCACACAGCTGTGCATGAGGAAATGAAATACTGCAGGTATAAGAAACCACCTGTTTGCCAGAACAGGAGTTTCAAAAAAGATAAACACCAGAATTTTATATGGGTCCCTGTTGAAGGTCTATTCTACTATTAATACTAAAACCTTAACTCTTGTTCTTCAAACAGGTGTTTTACATGTGAATTGAAGTCTGAATAAACCCATGGATGATTCACTAATAAACACCATCGGTTTTTCTATTCAGTATACAGGATGATATTGAATACAACTGTCAAAGATAATTTCACAACCAATCCAGTTTTAAATGCCCAAATTACAACAAACCACAAATTCCTGTTTACTCAACATGCTCTTCTTTCCCTCCTTTATCTTAGTTGCAAAATTCTCATGAAATTGACAGTGTTCTCCCTTGGTGAAGAGAATGTCTGAAATATGCCATAAATCATAGTGAGCTACTAGAGAAATTCAAATTGCTGTAAGCACAAGTGCCAAGGGACTGCTTATGTACTGCCTGAGCCATAATGCAACGTTCACAACGAGATCATTGCATCATAATCTCATTCTCACTGTGATTTGCGTTGTGCGTAGGGGGCTCAAATGTCAGAGAGAGAGAGAGCCGAGAGTGAGTGTCAGGTTAGATTTCTCTCCTATTTTACATTAAACAAATGATCAGAAAAACACATTAACCTGGATCAAATATTTCAGAAATTAAAACTTCTCCAAAGTTTCCTCTGTATAGGACATTTCTTGATACGTTTCATGCAGATAGGTTTAGCATCAGAATTTCTAGGGACAGTTGAGAGACCTTTTAATATATTTTTGCTTCTTGTTGATGAAGCGTTATCAAATGAGCAGTGTATTCATACCATAAACATCCAACTTAATGAAGGTGTCTGTCAAACAAACAAAACCCAAGAATATTTCTAATAATGTAAAATTATCCATATTTGAAAAAATCTTGAAAAATTGCAGTTATGTCCAAACTACATGTCTTTGTGTTATTATAATAGATTGACTTTTCACCAGTGCATATGCATGCAGAAGTACATATGTACATGTATGTTTCTGTTACTGACATGGATGGTCTCTATTTAAGATTCATGTTTGGGAACTAATAGATGCTTTTTAGTTTGTTCCTATATACAATTGTATTCAATGACTAAAAATAAAAAAATGGAAATAATTTTTGCCACATCTTTACTTTCTGGATGAAGGGATAAAAGAATGGCCTTGAGCTAAATAGTCAATGATATGTGACTGTCATCACTTTCATAGTCAAGAGAGTAGAATGCTAATGTAAAACATAACTTAGAATATAATATTTATAAGCCCCTATGAAACATACAAATATCCCCACTTTGTTGATTACTTCTCATTTAATATTTGAACAGATAGGTATTATCATCTATTTCTACTTAGTGGTTAAAAAGGTTTACAGAATCCTAAATATTATGCAGTCCAAACTCCATCTTTTCAACGTGGAAATTCTAGGAAGGCAATCATATCAACTGCAAATTAGAACACTTTTTTTCCCTTCTCTCAGGATAGTTTTGCTACTTATTTTATATTTTGGTAGCTCATCTGAGTGAACTACCCAATCTTTGAAAACAAGTTGAATATTAGTTTCTTGCTTTTGGATTTATGGAGTATGTCTCTCTTATTTCTCTCTCATGCATGCTGTTCTCTGGGGTATCTTGAAGTATATTTATCAAGACGAAAATGTTTCCTTCTTTTACTAACTTAATATTGAAAACGTATTTTTAATTATGTATTTTTTTGTATCTATTAAGATAAAAAGTCAATTTCTGAAGACCTCAGCTTACTAGTTGTGTTTACTAGCTAATATTACATACATGTATTTCAGTCTTCAATCTAGACTAAAGGAACATTGTTCCTTATTTATTTCTAATTTTTAGTCTCCATAGTTCTCATCTAAGGACTGGACACATAATAATCTACTTCATATTTATTATCATATTTACCAGTGGCTTAGAATAAAATTTATTATAGTACTGTTGCTTAACACCTCTGTTATAAAATGTTTTTTTGTTTTAAAGAAAGGGTTTTCTCCTTTCAGGTTTAAAATAAAGCAAAAGAGAACAAGAAACTCAATTTTTACATTTTGTCCAAATTTGAATGTGGATTAGATCTCCTTTCATATCTTCCTCAATTACACAATGTCTTCTTAAAGGAAGATACAGTTATAGACCCAAACCTTTGTACCTTTATATCCCCAAACTAGACCCTTACATTCCATGGTATGTATGCAGTAAATTCCCTATGGACCATGCACCTAAAGGCTCCTGTTTTCCCAATGGCACGGATCACTAAATAATTATTATAAAAATATAATAGAATGAATTTGGCATACTCAAGCCAATGTATTTTCCTTTTGAAGTACCACTATGTTTAGAATAATTTAGTTTTAAGCCAAATTAAGGGAACAAATATACCATATTCCTCATTTGGAATATCATTCACTCTTGAACTAATCTGAGACATTTTAAAAATGAATATTTTAATTGATCTATTTATATTTGAAGACTTGAGAATAAAGTTAAATTTTAAGAATGTTCCAGTAGCCATATGGTAATAAATGCCATATACAAGTATAACTTGGAGTGAAAGTGTCATCTGGGATGCATTATAGTCTATAAAATCAGAAGTTCTGAAATTGCACCCTAGTTCTGTTGCATATTACCTTCTTAGCTAAGTCCACATATTCTTTTTTTTTTTTTTTTTTTGTAAAATGGACATAGAATGCTTATCTATCTTAGGAAAACTCAGGGCGATGGGGGCTCTGCAGAATCCACAAAAAGTGCAAGGATCAGCATTTGGGCAGCTGTCCCTCACACTTTCCCCTTATTCCTATCCCCTTGGAGAGCCCAACAGTGTTGAGACGCAAGGGAAACCCAGAAATAGAAAAATAGCAGAGAGAAAGGCAGAGGGGCAGTGAAAGTGCCAAAAAGAAAAAAAGTTAATAGAACAAACTAGCTGTCTTTCCCTATTGCAGGACCCAAGCCAGAAACCAAGATTCAGGTAGGAGGAAGGAGATACTTTAATTTGGATATGAAATTAACATTTTGATTTAGACTACATTTTAAATACTGAAAGGGATCAGAGGTCTGTGGGATTTGTCTTCAAAGGACAGAGAAAGGAAAGATTACAGACTATGTGAGGTGGAGTGGTCAATAGAAAAAATAAAGAATTTTTTCATTGAGACCATTCCTGAATACATGTATCTATTTCTTATGTCATTCTCTCTCCCACAATAGTTGAAGAACATGGTGCTAGGCTGAGGGACTGAAGGATGTGGGCTTGGCATGAATGAGGACTGGACTAACCTACAGGCAGAGGAACCCAGACTCAGGATGATCTGACAGATGATGTCTATGTGTGGAACTAAAATTGAAAGCCTGGCAGGCAGTCCAGATGAGGTGTCAAACCAAAGGGGAGAGAGACAGAGCCTAAGCAGAGAGCAACAGGATGAGAAATGGGAACACCAGATCTGGCAGAAGTTTCAAAATGAAGATGGGAAATGGGACATCAAGAAGTTTTTGATTTACTGGCACAGAGTTATAGGCACATTTTACACTTAGCCCAATAACCTTAGCTGGCAAGACTGGTCATCCAGCTTAGATACCACCTGTTATCTCTATTACAAATATATTAAAGTTATTTCTAATTCATAATACAAATCATTCCCACGAATGTGGAAATTATGAGAGAATGGCATGATGATGAGTTAATGCTCATCATTTAATAGTTCTGGGCATCAGTCTTCATTTCTAAAATGAGGGAATGAATGCAATAATTTTCAAAATTTCTTGTTTAAATTCTTTGATTTTTATATGACCCCTGTTCCTTTGAAATTGCACACCTGATATGCTCTATGAATTTTGTTGGTATCTTATAATTTATCATGTTTTAACTATTCTCCATAAGATACTGGCCCTGAAATAGGATTATACGTGTTATTGCTGGTAAAAATCTTTGTATATACTTAGCGAAATAAGTTTACCATGAGTATTTTTTCAAGAGTAGAATTTTATCAAGAACATTTTTTCTGGAAGAATTAAAACACCAATAGCCAAACTTCTAAGAGACAAATCCTAATCATATTTGATGATAATTGAAGTTAATCCTGGCTTTTAAAGTCAGGTATATTTTAGTGCAATATTTCTTACAGACTTTCTTTCTTCCAAGTAACAGTTATATCAGAAATGCATTTATTTGAGGCACTTAGAAAAACTATTTTAGAATTACATGGGTTAGTAACTGTACAACGTTAACTCACTTATATTAAGATCACAGCATATAAGGTGTCATGTTTTATACAAAACAGTAATGAGCCTGTACAGTTGAATTTAAAATGGGAATTTTTAATATCAAATAGAAGACATGCAAAGTAAGGATTAAATTTTCATGTTGTGAAAAGTTACGCAGGTGAACACCTTGTTTTTACGAGTTTAAAGTATAGTCTGAATAAATCTATGAAAAGCTCTTTTTTAAGTGCAATTATTTGCTATAATGTGTAATTTTTCCTTCCCTTTATGTTTATTTTAATTTTAATGTGAAAGAAATGATCATCCCATTTTCTTTGAAAGTGACATAAAGGTAAAACCACAAATCTCTTGAAAGAATTCCTTTGCTCTCAATCACATGAATGTTGTTGGAACAAAATTTTGCCACCTGCCAGAGGCTTTAAAAACTAAATCAAAAGGCTCACTGCTTCAAAATACTCAAACTAAAGGTAGGCTTCTTGATAAAGATGTAATGACTAGATTATTCTCATCATACAGTTATTATTGTGCAGCAAAATTGATGGATCTTCTGCTACCTTTCACTAGAAAATAATTCATAAATGAAAATGAAAATATTTAAATCACAAATAGTTATATTATTCTTTCATTCTACCTGAAAAATAGAATTGGGTTATGAAATTCAGGGTGTCTCCCTATGTTAGTGTTAAAACTTCCCGAAAGATAAAAGAAGAATAAACGCGAAGTATTTCTAACAGTAGTTAAAACAATTCAGTGTTAGCATGCTTCATTAACTGTTTGCATACAAGACAAAAGTGCTTTCTGATGAAGCAGAAAACCAACTTGGGACCAATTTTCCACAACATAAATTCAACACTCATTCTACCTCTTGATACCTTTGTATTCAAACTACCAGGAAGGTTCTTTATATCTGTCATATTGGTAATCATTTTAGTACTCCTATTTTAGATTCTCTAATCCTTGAAAATAATTCCAGTTTAGGACCTTTATTTCCTGAGAATAAGCTTAAGATTAACATTTACTATTTTTTTTAAATAAATGTGAATTAATTGCACTGACAGCTGTCAAACTGCTTTAGTAAGAATCAATTCTTACCATGTAAGAAACATGGTAAACAGAGTATTAAAATGGGCAGCTTAAACAAAATCTTCGTTACATTCAATTTTTTAAAAAAAAATTATTAAATGTTATATTCAATTTATTCTCTGTCCCTCTGTCTCTCTGTCTCTGTCTATATATATATAGATATGTATCATAATGCCTATGATGTATTATTGCAAATTTCATCATTGTATGTAATATCATTTATTTTGATACCAAAAGAAGAAGAGTTAGCACCTTTGTAAACTAGCAAAGGAAGGGAGTGCTAAGTTGGAGAAACACCATTATTGATCATTGTGTCTGAAAATGCAGCCTCAGTGGTAGGTGTGTCACTTCTGCCAGACCATCACAGCATAACTACAAAGTACTATCAGACACAATGAAGACATCCACAGTCCCTGTAGAGTACAGTTATTCAGTTTGGTACATCATCTTTTGTCTTCAGCAGCAATGTTCAAAAATCACTTTCACTTACACAGAGTGAGAATCTGGAAGACAATGTGTCTTCTTCCCTTCTCCATATTCTTTTCTAGATTTTGCATGGGGAAAGAAAGGGACACTGTAACCTGTTTTCTTCATTAATGAAAGTGTAATTTAGAGTTGGTGAACAGGGTGAATCAAATCTTAATCTTTCACAATGTCATTCAACATCTGTCTCTTAAGGTACTGTGAGCCAGCTTTTTTTGTGGGAAAGAATGTCTTTGATAAAAACTTGAGAATATCGTATGAATACCTATTTTATTATATGGAAAGGAATCAATTTCTAGATATCTACACTATAAAATGTTACTTTAGCATGTTTAAAATATTCAAAAGCTATACTCAAATTTACACTAAACTGAATATTTTAACTCTTAGAATTTTAAAATATTTCTAATTACTGACCTTTTTTGGATTTCAGAAAGAGAAATTAGTCATACCCAAATATTTCCTATGACAATAAAAAATCACATCCTGTTATTTATCTCTTTCAGAAATGAACATCATATTGTATTAAAATAGTGCATGATTCAAACCAGGGAATATACTCCTAGTATGAAGAACATGTTGAAGTAGTGGAAAAGTTTAGTATTTTTAAAATATGATTATTGATTCAGTGAACTAAATATATTAAACATGTAAAACATTAGATTCTTTTAATATACAGGCATACTCATCTATGGATTTTTCCTAAAATGTTTAATGTAAATCAGGACTTTTATCGAATCAGGTTTTAAATCAGTCCACTACTTAGGTAACATTTTAATATAATGCATGTGATTAAAGTGAGCCACATCTCTAGTGGTTCTGGAATTCAAGCCGTTCTGCATAAATATTGCTTCATACATGTCTATATTTATAGACTACCTTGTCAATGGGGGGGAAACCTAAATGAGATCAAAGGAAGTATTTGTGTTTACTATTTTGATTCAAATACTAGTGGGCAAAATAGCTCCTTTGAAAGTCCCTTTGTTTTGACTTATTAGCAGGATATGATGTTAGAGATGATAAGATAGTGCCTTTGATGTAGGAGGAGCTAAATGAGTGAATAGCTCCTTTGCCATTTGACACCTGGCTTGTCTAAGGTGTGGAGATTTTACTGGTTGAGATAACTTCTCTTTAGAAACCAAGAATCAAGCTGGGACAAAATATGTTTTTATTTTTCTGTTTTGGTTATATCATGTTGATTAGTCTTAATTCTTAAAAGGGCCCAAATGATTGGAAACCATAAAAACAGAATCCCAGTACTTGGATATTTTACCTTTCCAAAGTAGTGTTTAACAGTTTAGCCTCAAACAAAGTTGGTAGAGTTACAATTAGCATTCAGTCTTCAATGGTTCTGTTTGGCCTATGGAATATCAAAGAAGTTAAGTTCCACTGCAGAAAGTTCAAGAATTCACTTTGTTTATTTGTCTTTTAGAACATTTAGTTCATTTTTTTTAACTTAATAATCAGTTGATTTGATATTTCTCAATTTAATAAGTATTTCTATGGTAACTATGCATTCAGGTTTTTAAAGTGTTGTTTGAAATACAAAATAAATGAAAAATTAACCAATTGGAAAATAAGATATGAAAACGTCAATAATTACTGAAGATTGTTAAATTACATGGTTTATATTGCATTTTACTATTCATTGAATATGGTAACATTAAACTTTATAGGTAGAATTTTTTAAAATATATTCATTACATCAGACAATTTTTGTGAACTTATCATATCAACTCCCTCATAATCTGACCTAATAGCTTAACTAGAAGAGACTGACTAGACATGTCATCTCAACAGTTATATTAGATTCAACATTGATCGAGATATCAATATTTTCAAAGCTACTCTCACATTCTTTCAAAAATACAAATAGGCTTTCATTCTCCTTTGTAATAAAGAAACAACATGTAATGTTCAAAATTTTATTTACACTGGACATAGTATATATATCACATATATGTCACATACATAATTTAGTTTGAATAAAACATAAATTTTGTACTAATGTATTATTTCCAACATACAAAATATATTTCTCTCAGTGGGCAATACATATAAAATATTAGCTGTTAGAACATTTATCCCATTTATAATTGGCTAACATATAATGCTTTAAAAGTGGATATTTGTATAAACCAGACACTATTCTATTTTAGACTTTGCATGTAACACAGGAAGGAGAACAAGTTATATGCTTCTTAACATGACGGAATTCTTCAGCTCCACTATCACGGCCTTGCGGAGAGGTACTTTATTTTCCTAAAATAAACATTGAAAGTGATGCCCAGCCCAGCCACTCAATGCAGACATTTAACACTCACCAGGAGGGAGGTTTGGTGTGCTGAGCCCACTAAGTTTTAGATCTCAGAAGGGGCTTTACATCCTGTGGTGTAGGCACACTTCTTTCAATGGAAAGTATACCATTAAAATACTGCCCTCTTGCAGTGACTTTAAACCAGTGTATTTGGAATTGTTTTTATTCACTACACAGCATGATAAGCATTCTGGATTTTCCTGATTTAACATTGATTTAAATCCAATATGTCAAAAATTATTTTCAGTTTTTGCCAAAAAACAACCATTATTCCAGGATAGTTACACTCACATATTTATGTACCCACACATTTAAAAAACAAAAATGAAACAATAGTAGATGGAAATATACTAAGTTAAGCAAAGAGAAACTGATCTTAACTTCTGTCAATTCCATAACCAATTGAATAGATGATATAAAGGATTCACTGTGAATAAAAAGAAAGCATGTAATAGAATAAAATAATTTTACTGATTAACTTAACAATATTCAAAGAGATTATTTTGTCATCATGGAAGCACATTCTCAATGAAAACATTGTGCGTTGTATTATTAACTCATAGCATATGATCTCCATTTCTGCCTCCCTAGATTTCTACCCCACCATGGGATAGAAACAATGTGGACTCACACATTTATTATATTAATTAGAAATCACTACCTAATATAATTATTCTGGCAAGCACATGGTGAGTACTGAAAATATTATTGAGAGAATTTCTCCATTTAACTCCGGTGTTAAAAAGATTTGCATGTCTAAAACTGCCTTGATTAGATATTGTTTTTGATGACTCTGCTTAGTGTTTTAGTATATGCACATTAAGCATGAGGACTTTTAGCACGTCTGAAGTAACATCTGCTCTGTCTTTTTGTTGCTGGGTTCATGGTATAATTATCTCTATATTTCACCAAATACAATTTTGCTCCCATGACGGACAAAGCAGCATGAAGAAAACATAAATAATTGCAGATTAGAGAAACAGAAGGCAAAGTGGGTGTAGATGGCTTTGATAAAAAAGGGTTAAGGAGAATAGAAGGTCAGCTCATTATTAAGAAAAAAAGGAGGCAGTTAAAATTAGATAGGGTCTTTGTAATTAAAGAAAACACACACAGATTTTTCTTTTAACAATGTTTCCTATTTGGCCAAATAGTTTAGTGACTTGCAGTGTTGTAGTTTGTTTTGTATTTATTTAGAAAACCCTTTAAGAAATATCCATGCTTGGATACACAAAACAAAATTTAATTATTAGAGGAAATGTTGGGAAGATATAGGAGGTTTTGTGTTTAGTTTCCCAGAGTGTAAAACACTCTTTTTTTGACAGTACCACTTTTTTTTTAACATCTTTATTGGAGTATAATTGCTCTACAATGGTGTGTTAGTTTCTGCTGTATAACAAAGTGAATCAGCCATACATATACATATATCCCCATATCCCCTCTGTCGTCTCCCTCTTACCCTCCCTAGAGGTTACCCTCTAGGTTGTAACCTGATAATCCACTTTCACCGTGCCTTCAAATAACTATTAGTCAATATATTTGCGTGAGGTAATAGTATTCCCTTCGTATTAGATTCATGTTAAATTTGGGACTATTTACTATATGAAATATCTGACTGTTTAACATTGTACAAATTATGTAAAATAATATTATATAATTTACACAACATACATAAAAGAGACAATGTTGATATAGTATGTTTTAGCAACTGACAACAAAATTTATTGTACACTTTCTTAAAATATTCTGTAGGTTTGGTGATTGCATTAGCTTCACGGGTGTGAAATGCCATTTTCCTCATCTTTTACTTTTAGACTACAAACCATAAAGCATTTTGAAATGATAATATGGTATCACTTTGGCACTTAACTTTATTTGTATCATAAAAAGTCCTCAGAAGTCTTTAAAAACAGCAATAATGTTCTGTTTTTGTTTCTTTATAAAAAAGATAAAGGAAGGAGATTCTGATCTAACAGGTACTCACCAAGTAGTGTAAAATAGGTGAAAATGTCAAAACATATTTCCTATTCCATTCTATATCTGAAGCATAAAATTCATATATCAACTTGAACAATTACAAGACAAATAAAAAAAGAAAATCCAGAAAGCAAAACAAAGTTAGTAATAAATTACTATGTAGTATGATGTTGAAGGACAGTTTAAAAGATAAGTATGCAATACAACACAAATAATTTAAAAAATAATATATTCTTCCCATGATGTGTTTTTCTATTGACAAAAGGGAGACAAAATATTTCTGTTTTAGTGGTTTTCACCTAGATGGCAGGCTTATCAGATATTAATCACTCTGATAATGCCTGGGAGACTTTCCCATCTCCCTGTGGATTCCAGAAGTTCTTACCAGCTTGCCTCAGGCAGGCAAAAAGGTTGTAAAATGGGCAGAGGCATTTGTAAATAAACCATTTCCAGAAAAGTGCCATGAATCAACACTATGTTATTTGCCTACTAATTCTTTGAACTGTGCTGGATTAATAGAGAGTATAAGGTAAAACTACTTTGGAACATATGTGATTATTTAAATTGGATTTTTCCTGGAATCATGGAATCTGAGTCAAAGGGACCATATAGTTCAGGTAGTTCAAAGTTTTTCAATCCTAACAGCACATTAGAATATTCTGAGGTGCGAGAGGTGTCTTAAAAAAATACCTGGACTTACTTCAAACCAGCAAGATCATAATCTCTAAGAGTAGGATTCTATGTATTTTTTTTTTTTAAGTTCCAGGTGATTTCAGTAAAAAGCCAGTTTTGAAAATTACTGAATTCTAGTCTAATTAACTTTTCATGATTTGAGGCCCCTTTACATGTGTTTGTCAGTATAAACTTGAAAACCATTAGTTATCTCATATCCATTACACGATTCCAACTGTGGAAAACTTTTGACTATTAGAAAGTGTTTATATAATTTATACACAATGACCATTCTGAACATAACAGCCTTTTAGATATTTCTATGTGACATGGATTCCTGGATCCTCATTTTATGGCTTCATAATGATAAGTGCAAGCAAATCAAAATCATATGGAAAGTTTGTATTAAGCTAAATATATCCACCTATACCTCAAGATTTGGGCAAGTATAATTTGAAAAGCTAGAAACATTTTCCAGCCGAATTAACTTCTATGACCATTATTTGTGAATGAATATCTTTTGTACATGCTTTGCAGTATTTTGAAGAGAAGCTCTGAAATTTGTTTTGACTTGACCAAGCTAGTGAATAGAAGGATTTGAATCTACCAGTTTTGATTTTGAAATCTATATTCTTTCTACATCAGTGTGTTTCTCATTGGTCATAGGTAATCAAGCATATCTGAATCTTTTAGTTACACTATTTTTGGTGACAAATGCACAAATAATCAAATTTTCTCCTTCTGTGGTTTCAAATAACTGATTAAGATATTGAGATATTGTCATATGATTTTTTTTTGGCCCTACTCCTTAATGCCACTGACCATGATTTGATACTCAGAATGGAAGTTATAATAAAGAGTTTTATTTGCTTTCTCACTTCATATATTTTGTATATTTATTATTCAAACCCTTTTTCACATTAGATTTCAGTCCTCTAAATTTCCTTATTTGTGTGTGTGTGTGTGTGTGTGTATAAAGAAGTAATACAACGAATCTGAAAGTTGTTATTTTTACACACACACAAATAAAATGTTTAATATTGGCATAATTAGTATGGAATCAATGAGTATGACCATTTTCACATTAATAAAGTTACTGATTCAAAATAACATAAATACAGAGTAGGAAGGTGCATCATTCAGGGGAGTTGAAGTCAATTTTATTTGCCTGCACACATAATAATACACACATGGAGAGATATCTTAATTTATCTTTCCTGCTGTACCATTCCAGTTCGAGAAAGGCATATGGCTTTGTAAAATTCCTTTAAACTCTGAAAATGGTAGGTGAGTAGATGGGATACAAAACTGCTGTCTGTTGCTTTAGTTCAGAACAAAGGGGTAGCATTTTCTTTCCCAGAAAGCCCAGGAATTGTTTGATAGTATTTCTGCCATTCAGGTTGTAGAGTTCATAAATCTCTTTTAATGCCAGAATTACATTACATTTAATGAAATTTTACTCCTAATTCATTTGATTTAGCTATTCACTTGCCTCTAATTTGTGGGTCAGAGAATTTCAGCAATTTTGTCTGAAGTGGTATTAGATTGTTTTAAATATGTGAATAGTGCAGTTCTGCCATTCTGTTAAAACTCAATTTTGAAATGAGTGCTCATTTGTCTCTTTATTTATATTATCAGTGTGAAGCTTGAAATTATAATAATATTGTCAAGTTTTGACTTATTTTATCCTTAGATTTTTTTTTTTTTTTTTTTTTTTTTTTTTTTTTTGCGGTACGCGGGCCTCTCACTGCTGTGGCCTCTCGTGTTGCGGAGCACAGGCTCCGGACGCGGAGGCCCAGCGGCCATGGCTCACGGGCCCAGCCGCTCCGCAGCATGTGGGATCCTCCCGGACCGGGGCACGAACCCGCGTCCGCTGCATCGGCAGGCGGACTCTCAACCACTGTGCCACCAGGGAAGCCCTATCCTTAGATTTTAATGATAGAGTTGTGTGGTTCAGGAAAGTGATATGTTTTGAGCTGTATCCCGATATAAATAAGAAATTTATGCAAATATAGGGAAGGAGAACTCTAAGACTTTCAAAGGATGAGTACCAACCCTGATTTGAGAATGAATAATTTGTCAGAATAACTGGAGGTAATTTTGTACTAAGATTATTTTCCTTTACAAATGTGGGAAATTAGCAGATTTCTGGTGCTTGGGAGTACTGTTCCCACATAATTTTCACTACTGCTGAAGGAGGGTCTCTGTTGAGTCGGAATTAGAAATATGAAAATAGGTTTTCTATTTTCAATACATGGTAAATGATAGTTCAAGTTGGAAAAGTGTTGAAAATACAATTTTTGAAGTATGTAGTGGCTTAAATAGCCTTTGGAGGACTGGCAACTTAATCATGACCCAATTGAACATTATTTGAGGGCAAGATTTATGATGTAAACCATTTAATAAAGAGTTGTGTATATACATTTTCCACAACACAAATGCAGTTTATAGAATAGACAAGTAAACATTAATACATTTTAGGTAGTAAAATTTATCAAAATATTTACATCGTCTCCAGTTTTAGATCTTTACAAGTTCCCGGTGACTACAGTACAAGGAAACAGTATTACAGCTACTGCATATTAGTAGAAGATGTTTACCTAATTTTATTTCTGTCCTCTTCATTCAACAAAAGGATTCTGCTCACATTAATAATTGTGTCTTCAACTACTGAGCAGTTCCTATGGATGAACAAGCCATTGTGCTTTACATGTGTCAGCCATTCAGCACAACAATGTGACAAGGAGGCAGGGAGAGTGATGGTCATGTCCTCACCTAGGAGGTAACTGAGACACCGAGAGGTCAAACAAATTCCCTGATGTCATACACTTGGACGTGGCTGAGCTAAGATTTGAAACCTGATTGGTTGCCAAAGTCTGCACACCCAGCAGGGTGAACTGGTGGCAGTGAAATCATGAGAGAGGTGGGGAAGAGACTGGGGAGGGCTTTTCCAATAATGTTTGTCCCTACTGGGAAAAAAAAAAAAAATGTACATTTAAACTTCTGCGGCAAGTGGTAGGTATTACACCACATTGGTGTACAAATACGCATAGTGTTGTTTTATAATAGAGAATACTACCTCAAACAAATGCCATGAGATTCTAGGTCAGTAAGGCCCTTAAAACCTGCTGCATCACAAAAATGATACCTTACTAGACTAATTAGAGAAGTAAACCAATATAAATAAATTGGAAGTGACTGGTTGATTTCAGTGACATTTATTATTCAAAATACCAGTTTTCCTTAAGCTTGATTTTAGATTTAATTTTTAATCTTTTGGAATTGAAAATAAATGTTAAATTTAAATGTAATGTTGTTGAACCCTCCTTTTATGTCCCCCTCCTAGTGCCACAACCTTTCCTTCAAAGGTCTAGCTACCTATTTAGCCACAAAGTTTTCTATTTATTTATTTTTTGCAGTTCTGTAAATTCAAGCTTGCTGTTTCCTCTGCCAGTGATGTCATTTTTCCTTCATTAGACTACATTTCTAATGTTCTCTTTTCTATGGAGAACTTCCCCACTCAAGAGAGCATGCACTTGACCTAGAGTGCCTTGTTCATACCTGGAAATGGCAAATGAAGATGTATCCCTAATACAACATAATGAGATAATTTTACTCTTTGAGCTTCATGATGCCATTGTTTCAATTTTCATAAAACAACATAGTCTTCCTTCTATCATTCATTTCTTTGTATACTTTCTAAAATTCACATAGATTACAGTTATTATAAGCACAATGCATTGAACCGTATATATGAAGACAGTGTGTATAAACCACACATTTCTGCTTTGCTTCTCAAATCCTCAAAATGTATAAACACTACGGTATTTTCTTCTTCCACTGATAGGCTGTGAGCACCTTGAGGGCCAAACTGTCTCCTCTCTGTATTCACCAGTGTTTGGAGTAGGGACTCACATGCAGTGACAACTCAGTAATTGAATTAAATGAAAAATGAGTTAATGAGTAAGAATCATGAAAACAAAGAAAAAATAAACTACTTTATTTTTTAAGATATACTGTTTCCAATTAAAGCCTAAAAAAACAAGGCTTGAAAGAAGAGCATAATTTGAGATCATCTACTCATCAACCACTGACCTAGAGTGCCTAGAAGAAAACAGAGTTCAAGGTTAGTGTCTCTGCCTGTGGCAAATTGTTTTTTGAGGAGGTGCTCAGTTTGGGACATCTCAAATTTCAAATCTCTAAAAGGAATTCTTGGTCTTCCTACCCCAGATCTGCTCATTCCTCAATCTTCTCATCTCCATTATTGGTAACTGCATGTTTCTACTTACTTGCTCATGCCCCAAATCTTGGAGCCATCTTTGACTCCTGTCTCTCTTATACCCACATCTAATGTATCCCCAGATCCACCCATCTCTTACCCTTTCATCACCTCTTGCCTGGATCAGTGTGAAGGCCTTCTAACCTGATTCCCTGCTTCCTGGCAACTGGCAGAGTAGTCCTGTGAACACCTATGTCAGACCAGGTCACTCCTCTGCGTATAACTATCTCAGTTCTTCCCATTTCATGTAGAGTAAAATAATAAAAGTCCTTTTGATAGCCTGTAATCTAATGCATGATGGGCTCCTGGCTTCTTCTCCACTCTGACTGCCTTCCCTCCCACTCTCACTGTCACTCACTCAACTTTAGCCACTCTGGCCTCCCTGTCTTTTCTCAGATACCCCAGGAATGCTCCTGCCTTAGAGTCTTTGCATTGCTGTTAACCTCTTCTTGAAATCCTCTTCTCCATAGATCTTGTTCTCTTGTCTCCTTCAAATGTGACCTTCTTTTTAAGACTTTTATCAACAACCCTATTTTATTTTATTTTATTATTTTTTTATATATTTATTTATTTATTTGCGGTACGCGGGCCTCTCACTGCTGTGGCCTCTCACGTTGCGGAGCACAGGCTCCGGACGCGCAGGCTCAGCGGCCATGGCTCACGGGCCCAGCCGCTCCGCGGCATGTGGGATCTTTCCAGACTGGGGCACGAACCCGTGTCCCCTGCATCGGCAGGCGGACTCTATCACTGCGCCACCAGGGAAGGCCCCTCCTTTCGTGCTTTACATTCTCCATGGCATTTCACAATCTGATGTGCCATGTAATTTATCTAGCATAAGATTATTCAAATGTCAGTCTCATGGGAACTGGGATTTTGTTGTCCAATTTGCTCATTGCTAATTCCAGTGCCTAGAACAGTGTCTGCAACCAATATTTGTTGAAAGAATGAATTAACAAGGGATAGATGTTTTGGAGCACAAAAACATATAGCAATAATATTGCTGAACAGATTTAACTAAGACAAACTCTGAGCATATCCATTGTTCTTTAATGAATGCACTGTTTTTCAGTTAGATCTAAGGGTAAAACAAGGCCCTCCAAATTTCTTTGCACAGAGTAAGTGATGAAATAGTTAAAACATTTATTTTCTAAATGTGACATGCTCTAGGAACTACACATCACTTTGGCTCATGTTTACACATTATGGTACTATAACTGCTTAAAATGTAGGAATTTTTAATTGAATTTTATGGCTGGTCTACATTGTTGATAGTGATTTCTATGTTATAGCTTATGAGTTTAGTCATAGAAGGATACAGAGAAATTTCCATTGATGTAATAAAATATCTATAAAAGCAAAATGGTGTTTCCTTAGTAGGTAGTTATGTTATATATCTCCAAATCTCTGAACATTTAATTATAAAAGAACACATTTGAGCACAAATATTTAGTAAATGGAATAACTTTCTTTAAGACAATAAGAATCAATTATGTATTCCTAGATCTATTATATAAAGTATATGTTTTTAAGAAACCATTTTGTATTATATAAAGTGCCATAGTCATATATTTTTAAGCAGGAGCCCACGACTTCCCCTGAATTTCCTTATTAGTGATACCCATAATCAAGCAGTTTATTTCTTTTTATGTTTAGGTATTTCAGATATGTTTAATATGTGTGATTTGTCAATTGAATCTAATGTAACATACCACAAGAATTATGAAAAGCTGTACTTATATTCTTTCATCTTTTTTAAAAAATTTAATTTATATTGGTAGGAACACACAGCAGGAGATCCACCCTCTTAAATTTTTAAGTGTACAACACAGTACTGTTAACTATAGGTACAATGTTGTACAATAGATCTCTGATTCTTATGCATCTTGTTTAACTAAAACTTTATGCCTGTTGTTTAGCAGCACCTTATTTCCCATTGTCCCCAGCTAAATGGAATAAGCCAGTCACAGAAGGGCACATACTGAATGATCCCACTTACAGGAGACATCTAAAATTGTCAAATTTATGTTATCGTCTTCTATTCCATTTTTTTAAATGGCCACATAGGTTTTTTTTTTTTTGAATAGATCTTTATTGGAGTATAATTGCTTCACAATACTGTGTTAGTTTCTGTTGAACAACAAAGCAAATCAGCCATATGCATACACATGTCCCCATATCCCCTCCCTCTTGAGCCTCCCTCCCATCTTCCCTATCCCACCCCTCTAGGTCATCGCAGAGCACAGAGCCGATCTTCCTGCACTATGCTGCTGATTCCTACCAGCCAACTATTTTACATTTGGTAGAGTATATATGTCGATGCTACTCTCACTTCACCCCAGCTTTGCCCTTCCACCCCTGTCCTCAAGCCCATACTCTATGCCTACCTCTTTATTCCTGCCCTGCAACTAGGTTCATCAGTACCACTTTTTTTTTTTTTTAGATTCCATATATATGCGTTAGCATATGGTATTTGTTTTTCTCTTTCTGACTTACTTCATTCTGTATGACAGACTCTAGGTCCATCCACGTCACTACATAGGTTTTTAATTGGAAAATATATTATTAACCTATGCTTACAGTAATCAAGTAATTAACTGAAAAATTCAAGATTCTATTTTTCTTAGGAACATTGAAAATTTTAAGCTTTCCAAAAGCACATGCATTAATCGAATTTAACGTGAACCCAGAGTGATTCTTCTCCATAGTTAGTAATAGATATTTAAGATATTTTACTTACTTCACCATGGGAAACGATGATGAAAAATGGGACTATTCCATCATTATTGACCTTTAAAACCCCTTACGTTAGAATTATGAATACTTTTGGCTGAAAGCATACATTATCTTGCTATTTTCTTTTTCTTCTGTATATTCCCACTCAACAGCATATTCTTGAATATTGAAATGGACAACATTCATTTGACAGCTTGCCGTCTAAAAATTAATTTTTTTGTACTTGCTTTGGTTGCATCTGGGAACCTAGAAATGAAATTTTGTTAGAAATAAATATGCCACTGGGAATATTATTGATTACCTGGAATGTGTGGCTTTCATTTACCAGTTATGACATATTAGCTGAGTCATCTAGAAATGAGTTGGCTTCTATTCTTTCAATTGTTGATATAACAGATCATTTAGATCCATTGTTTATAGCAGCTTTCAGATGATCTTAATATTTTAGAACATAAAATATCTGATGAATTCTATAGAATCTAGACAATCTGAAAAATGTTTCCAGAGTATATTAACATCTCTGAATTGTAAGTGGTCACAAAACATTTGTTTGAACATTTATATTATTTTCAACAAAAAGGTATTCCTCCCCTTCTTTCTTAGCTGCTAACTTAAAAACAATAAAAATAAAAACAACCCCCCAAATTTTTTATGTTGTCTCAGATTCATTCCTGGCTTTAGTCAGTCAAACATTACACAAACTCCCATGCTAATTTTTCCTCTCATTCTACGGTGATGTGGTCTTATGCATTACTGTTGTGCACTCTTCTTGTTTCTAAAAATCTGAACTCTGAGGCAGCTCCTTAGCGAGTTCATTTGTTGTTAAATTCTATGATGTTTCCTAGACTCCAGAGCATCACATAATGCTAATTATAGTGCATTGCCTTTATTTGGAATGCCAGTTCACGGAATGCCTATTCTGGACCACGCACTGGGTAAGCCTAGGTGATACAGAGACTAAAGATGGAAGCTTAAGGAACCCCTTGGTTCCTCCTTGGAGGAATATTGCATTTTCCTTATTAAAACTGAGGTGGTCAAGTTCTGCTTGGTTTTCTAGAACTTACCAGCTTTAAATTGTACTCCCTTTTCTTTTAATGTGCATAGTATATTAACTATTTTTTAATTTGTTTTTAAATCTGCTCCTCTTGTCTAATATTTCTTAAGAATGGCCATAATTTCCTTTCTATAATTTTATAAACTCCAAATTGACATGGACATTTTTTTTTCCAGGCACTTCTTTTTCCTTCTCCTCCACTTCCTCCTGAAAACACCTGTTATATGACAGGTGCTTTGTATACACTCATTATCTAATCTGTGTGATAATGTGATACTTATCCTTGGTTATTGTTATATTACACATGAGAGACTGAGGCTCACACAGCTTCTTTAACATCTCATCCCCATTTCATTTCTGTCTGACTTCAACACCTGAAGTCAGTCACATGATCTTAACCTTGACTTTTCTGCTTAATAATTGCTGTCTTTATCAGTTACCTAGTTCTACAAGTTTGATGCTTCATGTTCATCATCTTACTTAATTCTGTGCTTGCTCTTGAATAGGTATTATCCCCGCTTTCCAGATGAAGTGTTTGGGGTACAGAGTGAATCTTTATGCTTAAGGCTGTGAAGATAATATTTAAGTCACTTCTAACTTTTGCCAAGTTATATGCGTTGTCTGCCACCTCAAAATGACTAATAACTGATTTTTCCTAGTGAGGTAAAATTAAGTCTAGAGGAAAAAAGTTCCCTTTCTTATTACTACCTTTTTTTAGATTCAATTGTTGGCATGGACGTAATGAGTTTTCTGTAAAAAACTTTAGAGCAACTTTTCTAATCTTGTACTTATTGTCCGAAGTAATACTAGGATAGTATTTGAGTTTCTAAATTAATACATAACCCGGATGTTCTAAAAAGTCCTAAAATGTTATCAGATATAGCAGCAGTTCTTGAAGTGTGGACCCATGGAAAGGAGGGTTCCCAAGGGCTCAGGGAGTTCAACAGGTCAAAAATTTTTTTTCATAATAATACTAAGACCTTAATTACTATTTAAAAACTCATTCTCTCATGAGTATACACTTAAGTTTTTTAGAAGCTAGATGATTTGTTACACCACAACAGATGAAATGCAGAAGTGGGTATGAAAATTCAACTGACTCCTCTTAAGCCAGACATTAAACAATTTTGCAAAAGTGTACATTTTGGGGAAGATATATTTATTTCTCACAAAACATGTTATTTATGCTAATATGCAATGAACTTGTAGTTATTTTTAATCAATCACTAAATAATTTTTAAATTCTCAATTTTCTTTTCTGACATGATAAGTATTGACAGGTATGACCAATGTGCATAAAGAGATTCTGAAACCAAAGTGTTTGAGAATCACTGATATAGAGAGCCATGTATTATAAACAAGACCCTTGACTTTTAGAATCTATATTAAAAAACCTGTATCTACCTACAGTAAGTTTTACTCCAGGATTTTCTTTAAAAATGTTTGTATTCCATGATGGTAGTGAGAAGAAGAAAGAAAAAGTCTCAAATGAGAAACTTGGAAATCTTAGACATGTGAAAGCATGGTCTCAAGGAAGATTGATGATGGAGATAAACACAAAGTTATTTTCAATATGAAGAAATACTCCTTATGACTTTCATTCTGAACTATATGGTAAATGGCCAAGCTAAGATTTAAGACTGTTGTTGAACCAATAGGCCTGTTGTATATTTATCCATCAAATTTTAATTATTTGGAACAAGAAACAGTCCAATAAGCACATACTGAACATGTAGTATACACAGATAAATCCCTTCTCTCTAGTCAAAGCAAGGTTTTACTTCATTAAGCCATTTCTCCTCTCTAAATATTTTAAAATACAATGTAAGTATGACTTTTACATAAAATCAAGGGGACTGTTTTCCTTTGACCCTCTTTGTAAATTCATGATGTAGGGAGTCGGCATTTAGTGATATTCAAGATTTTGCATGTGTTTATAATAGGTTGTCTTTCTATTTTTGATATGTGAAGTTTAAAGCACACCGTGTGGCTTGTGACCCCAAGAATACTTTATGTTTTTTAATCTGAAGAGAAGCCATAATGTTTTTTTTAATATTAATTTGCACCTATTTAGATTTCCACAGAGGACATTTTTAAAATTTATGTGTAGCATAAACACTTCTTTTAGTTAATTGTAGAAGTTTAACACTGACTATATTTACAGCCCCGTAGGTATAGTTGAAAATTTACATATTAAACATAGTTGCTCTCTGGCATGGTTTAAGAAAATGATCTGTGTTCTTAATTATACCTTCAGCATAAAAGCGCGAATGTCATTTACTGAAATGTAAAGAGGAAATCAGTGATGATGAAGATAATGATGATCATAATATAAAGCATATTAATTATATTACGTTGGCAAATTTTGTTCTTTTTTCAGTATTTGATCATTTTACATTTAATGAGGCTGTGAGTTGATGTTTATTTCAACATGATGAAAATGCTAGACTCATAATTAGTTTCACAGCTATTTTATATCTTTTTAGGTGAATCAAAACTTTAATATCAATGAATTCAAAGCACATTTCCAAACTAAAGTAAGAAGTGTATAACCATGTTTATACTTTTTGTAGTGATTAACTTTAGAATCAAATACTGATTTGTAGTGTACAAAATGAGTATGTAATATGACTTAATGAAGACAACTTGGTGGTTCATTTGCTGTGTGTAGCGAAATTAAAGTTTCTTACTTTTAAAAGACATACTATGAAAAGCTGAAAAGGAATAGTCTCATGATATTTAAAGCTATAAAACTAATAGTTATCAATATTTTTCAGTTAATATTTGTCCTTTCCTTAAGCAGTTTTAAGGATACTTAAAGCATAGTCCAAAATTAGAGTTGACAATTGCAAATACAAACCAACCAACACAGTAATAAAATCAATACTTACATTTCCCTTGAGGCCACTATTTACTGTTTGCTGCACCATTTCCTTAATGGAATGGCAGTTATGTTTGCAGAAACCTTGTAACTACCATTTTTATGTTTTAACTAAAAGCAGCTTTCTTGAAGAAGTATGATATAGAAATTCGTAAGCTACTGTTAAAAATAGTCATAACCATTTAGTAGTCAATATGAGTGCAGGGAAAGAAACCTTTCTCTTTAAAAATATTTTTCTGATAAACACTGACACATTTCATAATGCAGTAATATTTTTCTAATAATGGCAATATGTCCTTTATGTCTTCATTATGGTCAACTTAATTTGTAAATAGCAAGCTATACTTAAACAACTTGTGAAGTTTAAATGAACATGCAATTACTGGGGTACATTTCGTTTTGGGGTTGATTTTGACAGTGTACTGTAAAAACATAAAAGGAAGGAGGGGAGTAAGGCAAATTAGCAGTTTATTTTACTCCACACATTCGAATGAGTTTCAAAATGTAATTGGAAAAATGATTTACTAATCTCCTTTAGTTGATTTTTCTTTTCTTGCTGTTATGATTGTACAAAGATTTTCTTTTTTTAGTTATTATTTTGTATTTTTTATAAAAAATTACTTCAGAAGTGAAATATACCTACTATTCCATCGTATTGTCTATATCTCTTTTTTTACCATACTTTCCATTGCATTTGAAATTAAGTAATATTAATATGGCATTTCATGTCAATTATTTTAACAGATTTAAATATTTCTAGGATTTAATCAAAGTTAAAATATAATTTATCTTCACCTTTTATTCTGGTTTTGTCTTAAAGATAGTAATAACATGAGTCATCCAAGATGGAAGGGTATGTTTTACCTCCCAGAGGAATTTATGCATGGCCAAACTTTGTTCTTATTAGTAACTGTACAGGCTAAAGTAGAGAAGTTTTGTGAACAGAATTCATGGCCCTTTTTAGAGAACATGTTTGAAACAGGATATTGAAAATAAAGTCCATTGGCCAACTCAGGTCTTTTTACATGATGATGTCAGCAACTATGTTGCATGATAAAGCTGCAATATTTTCATGACAAAGAAAATTTCATATCCACATCTTTAATAAATGAAGAAGAAAAAAGTGTCCTTACTCAATTCATATATTCCCATCAGAACCTTTGTAGCTTCTCTCAAACTGTAAATATTGAGAGTAAGATCAGAATGAAAGTGGTGTTGCATCAAAATTAATCGCTGAAGTTATTACATTGTCTCATGTATCCTGTATTCGGGCTTTTCACACAAAGCTTTGAAGAGCCCTACAGGACCAACCAAATGTAATTGATACAGAATCATTGCTTCACAACAGCTGCAGTAACAAGGTGCTGCAGCTTTTACTTTAATCTACCTTTCTTTCTGAGAGTTTATTATGTTTTTGAATTTATTCTTTTGTAGATCTGGGAGCTATCTTTTTTTATGGAAATTAATCTTTTTAGAAGATTTGTACTCTCTTTT
This sequence comes from Lagenorhynchus albirostris, assembly GCF_949774975.1. NCBI lineage: Eukaryota > Metazoa > Chordata > Mammalia > Artiodactyla > Delphinidae > Lagenorhynchus > Lagenorhynchus albirostris. The sequence goes on along the minus strand of NC_083112.1, from coordinate 45,560,949 downwards.
TCAAACACTAATACATTCATTCAAGTATCCTATTATTCAGATCCAGCTGGCTTTTATCTGGTGATATTTACTTCAAAAAGCCAAGCTAAATGGTATCATAGATTAATTCTCAGGGCACAGGAAAGCTTTTTTAGAGAAAAACATGATTTGGTAATTACTTGAAATACCATAATAAAAATCACAGAAAATGTCAAAAATGTATTGTATAATCCTTCATAACAGTAAACTTCAAAAAGTTGTTTCATTGAAAATGTGGTATTCTAAGTCCATCATAATTTTCATTTCAGTCAAACATAACTGGAAAGTTTGCTTGGGGTTCTAATAAACTCTATGATGAATTTTAGGTTTATATTGTTTGTTCACACAAAGCAGTGAAACTTCAAAAGGGACATTATCCACTGCTATCTCTTACATAAATCAAACTGGAAATAAGACACGTTTTACAATTCAATTTAAGATCCCACTGAGACAATAATGTTGCAAGCTGTGCATTTTGCAAAGTAATATAGTAATGTCTAGTTTGCATTTTTGAAAAACCAGATTAATCACACTTTATTGAATATGTTAGAGCAAACCCAAAATTCATCTATTATTAAAAACTTGTGCAACAAACACAAACTATATTTTATACATAAAGGACAAACTCATTTATTCATTAGGATAAAACACTTGGAGTTTGCATTTTGTAACCATGAAAGAAATGACATTTGCTATGGGGGCTGTTTTGAATTTTTAAAAGCAGTCTATGCAGAGTAAGCTGCTTGAAAATGTATTTTAGCACGTTTACCTCGTCTTAAAGCCTCCAGATAAATATAGAATTTAACTTGAAAATTTTGGAGTAAGAAAACAAAAATCATTAAAGTAAATGATATGAGCTATAGAGACATCTTCTACAAATAAAAATCATATTGCGTTTTATTTTACATGTTAGCAACTTAAAATAATATGATCATTTTATGGATTTGATAAGAAAAATAAAATCCTCCTCAGGCAAAATGAAGGATTATCATGCTCTGTGATATTATCAAGCTAAAGAAAATAAGTACTTTTTGCATGTATATATTTGGATGTACAATTTTAATAAGACATTCTATATAGCATTGGAAATCAAAATTTTTATGGCATCATTTAGAAATTATTACCTACATAATATATATTGTTATTTTTGAAGTCAGTATTGAGGAATTCTAGTGAATATAAGAATTGTGAATAGTGAAGAAAAGTGAATAGCAAGAATAGTGGCTAAGGCTGAGATGTATTTTTACTGGTGCATATTTTTCAATGTCAGGATAGTAAACACTGTTTTGCTCTCTACGGATGTGTATAATATTCTATATGATAACAGTTATTGAAGGTGCTACAGAATAGTAATATATATTCTGCACAGAAGTAGCAATATATTAAAACACATTCCCAGATTAAATTTTTCAATAAAATATTAAAGCCAAACTTGTTATATTTCAGAAACCTTATTATTAAATCATGAATTTGGGGGGAATATTTCCTTTTTGTGTCACTCAGAGCATCCCCCCAATTTGCTTTCCTAAGAATTCTACATAACCCATATTCACTGGTAAGCTGTTACCTCCTATTAAGAAAGAGTAAATTATATCTTTTATGTGAAGACTTCCAAACAAGATACACATAGTGTTCCTTTTATTGTGGAAAATCTCTAGAGTGCATATATAAAAGGAATTAGTTTACAAGTCACTGGAGTCAGATATGGGGAAGAGTATGCAGTATATCCTCACTCGATATAATTGTTTTGTCATGTCTGCCTCTGGAAACCAATTTGTTCTTCAGTCATCATCTTAGAAAACTCTAATGATAAAGAACACAATATTTTTTTTTCTATTTTATCAATTTTCCAGTGGCATGAAATATGAGAATCAGGATTCTTGCCCTGGTCATATCAGTGTCGATATGGTGGATGACAGAACTTGGGATGATTATTCCTGATGATAAGTTCCTTTTCCTCCTTCTGACTATCTGATACATCACGTTAATCATATCTTTCCCCTGCCTAAGATGATGATCAAACTCATCATCCTGACATCTGAAAACTTTCATTCTCATCTCCCTACCCTACCTAATTCTTTCTGACTCCTGATGTGTTCCTAATATGTACATTCTCCTCCAGTCAATTGAACTACCCACCTGTCATCCAGATCCACCATTCATGTTTGTCTTTGCTTCATCGCACAGTCCAGGCAATTCTCTCAAGTAGGTGTGCTCTGTGTGGTACAGTGGGAAGGATTTAGGACCACGGGTCAGGCAAATAAGTGTGATCGAGTCCAGCTCTTCACCTGAAGACTTATGCGACCTCAAGCATTTCAATTTATCATCTTGAACCTCAGTTTCTTCTGCTGTAAAAGGAGAGGATGGTGCTTGATGGTGTTATCTTCTCAGCAAACTCTTCCCAATCTACCCTCCTAACATACATGCTTACACACATATGTCATGTATATGCAAAAATTCTTTCATCCCTATATGACAGATATTTCATTTCATGTGTCATGTCACTTTATTTATTTGCTTATTATTTTTTCTACCCACTTCCCAATGAGAATATAAACTCCCTGAGGATATAGATTTTTATCTGCTTTATTCACTGCTATATTCCCATCGCTTGCAACATTGCCTGGCATGTAGTAGGTGTTTGATATATGTTAAAAGAACGAAAGAATGAATGACTTTTGTGTCTGTTTTGTACTACAACATTCTATGGTTCAAATATATACAGAAAAATAAATTGTATGTTGTGTAGTGATGTTTAAATATAATTTTTTATTCCTTGGCCTGTATACCATAATATTCTTGGTATTTGGTTCTCTTTTTATGATTATATGTTGATATTTTAAAAATTATTTATCTTCTATTTATATTTTTTCTATTTGCTATGACTGCATCATAATCTTAATAGTCTGTGGTTTCTCCCCCTTTCTTTCCAAGATTTTCAATATGCAGTATTAACTTGAATCTTTGGGTAAACAAGAACATGAAATCTTTTTCAAGGCCAGAATTTAAACATATGTTAATATGAACCTGAGTAAATGCACATCATGGAGTGATTTTCAAAAATTATTTTCACAGTCAGTAGAGATTTGACACATTTAAAATTAAGCCTCTATTCTTAACACTTTAAAAATTTATTAGATTTAAAATAGATAACAATATATTGATATAAATATTTCAAATAATCCCACATAGTATTGACACACATAAACCATTAAAAACAAATCACTTTAAAATTTTTGCTTATAGCTGTGTCCATACAATAATTATAATTTTGTGAAAATAGTTCAAATATATAAGGTGCAAAACATATTTCAGATGCTTTTTTGTGAAAAGTAGCTCGTTATAGGAAGCATTAGAACAAAATTTCAAAAAAGAAGCTCTTGAGTAGTTAATTTGTTTTGAAAAATTGTTTAGCCTACTAACTGAAGTCTTAACTAGTTTTTTTAATATATTATTTTAATTAAGAGCAACATTTAACAAGGTGTATTTGCCCAGGTGTTAGGCCAGGTACATCTAAACGAGACCATCTGTGACTGTGGACGATGGTCCTAACATTCCGTGTGAATGATGTGAGAGAATGTACATGATAGAACAGAACAGACTAGAAGTAGAAATGGTGCCATATTTTAATTTTGGAGGAGATATTGAAATTATTCAAGACAAGTTTTTGTGATCACAAAGGAAACTAACAGATCATTATAATTTCTTATTACAGAGTATTTTTGCAGTTAGATAGCTATTTATTGTTCAATAATTAAGGACCCTCTTAGAAGATAATTATTTTTAATAGGTAGAATTCTTTTTACACTGAAAATATTTAAAATACAATAACTTTATTATAGATAAAAATAATTTGGGTAGATGTTATTTTTGTAAGTTCAAGATTTTTGAAAGTTTTATTTATTTAAGTACTTGAGAAAAGATGGTGATTTCATCATTCATCATTTATTTTTCAATAAACCATGTGTCTTTTTAATATTGATGCTGAGAAAAATTGTTGAAGAAAAGAAAAATAATGAATATGACTGATTTATCCAAATATCAATCACCCTGTGTGGGCGTTTTTTTTTTTTAATTAACATAAAACCTGTGTTTAGCACTCAATTCTGACAACTGAATCATTGGTTCATTAGTTTGGTCAAATCATTAAGTTGGTTGTATTCTCTCATATTTTTCATTGGTGACATTATGGTTATAACAATTGCACTAGATAATTTTTGAAATAAGAAATGAATAGGACTTCCCTGGTGGCACAGTGGTTAAGAATCTGCCTGGCCAGTTCAGGGGAGACGGGTTCGAGCCCTGGTCAAGGAAGATCCCACATGCCGCGGAGCAACTAAGCCCGTGTGCTACAACGACTAAGCCTGTGTGCCACAACTACTGAAGCCCGTGTGCCTAGAGCCCTGCTCCGCAACAAGAGAAGCCACTGCAATGAGAAGACCATGCACCATCACAAGGAGTAGCCCTTGCTCTCCTCAACTAGAGAAAAGCCTGCGTGCAGCAGCAAAGACCCAATGCAGCCAAAAATAAATTAATTAATTAATTTTAAAAATGAATAAAGATGTTTAAGTTTTACTTTATATTGACCCATGAGTGTTGATATTGTCAGAAAGTCAATCCTCATTTCAAAACAGTTTCTAACTATTTCTCTTCTTCTAATTCACATTGTCATACCAATCTAAAAAAGCATATTGTATCCATTTATTCTTGGGATAAAGATGAATGCTTTTATATTTAATTCCTGAATTGGAATTAAATTAGAAATAAATTTGTCCATATTACTACTCATCTTTCTAAGTATATTTTTATCACCAGCAACTGAAATTTTAGTGGTCATTTTGACCTTGAAAATCTCCTGCTGCGTCTGCCCATGAAAAACTGATGAAAAGTGCTTTGAATAGTATGTCTTCACTACATATAATAGAAGCTATGGAAAGAATGATTTGGTTTTGTATAAACAGTAGCTTTCAACACACCTGCCATCTGCATGTAATCTACCACTAGGATATAATATTATTTCTATGGCCCTTCAAATCTGCTGAGTTCTTTGTGATATGTAGTCCCTTGATTTAAAGCTGCATCTCTCCATAGTGTTCTTAAGGGGGACCTTGTAATTACTGGATATTACAATTATTTGTCATACTATAAGTTGGACTAATGGCACCTTTTCAAACTATGCTTAGTTGTGTCTATTTGGTTTTTTGTCTCTGTTTAGGCTATCTACCTAAGTCGTAGTTAGGATTGTTAAATCTTTAAATCCAATGATAATGTTCTACATTTATTCACTCAGTATTAATTGAGGACCCAACATCTGTCAGGCATTCATGTTGACCATTTTATTTAAAAGAATATTATAGCTTACCAGTAAGTGGGGAGAGTTGAAATTATAAAAATGCATTGATACCCATTAGTGTTAAGAACTTACTGTAGGAGTCATATACCTAATTTTGCTTATTCCTGCTCAGCTTCCTAGGCTTTATTTTTAAGTCATCCAGCTTGGCTTGTTTGGGCCTTATTCTGTGGCTTTCAGTAGAAATACACTTTTAGGAGAAATACCTTTATACTTTCTATACCCTCTTCAAGCATCATGGCTTAATCTCCCACTTACAAATCAAAGACATCCAAATCTTCCTCACTGGGCATCTGCTTTCCTTCCAAATTTCAATGCCATATTTCCAGTGCTTGTTGTCAGTCTCATTTGAGTGATTCTGAAATATCTCATATTCAACAAGTCCAGAATCAAATGGATTTTTATTCATAATGAAACCTGATCTTCCTCATAAAGGTGATTAAAAGCTGGTATTGTGAGTTCAGAATTCCAAGATCTAAATCCCAGGGCAAGTTTAATCAACTTTAATAATACTAATGTGGATCTATCTCAGAGGTTCTAAAGATTCATTGTGATAGTGCATATAAAAGCTGAACATAGTGAGTGACACACTGGAAGCAGATGATACATATTAGATATCATCATTGTCATCACCATTATCACCATCTTCATCGCATCATTAATAACATCACCGTATCCCCAACTGTTAACTAGATACTGATGTTACCTCTCACATTTTACTCTTTTCATCTCCATTTGTATCCAAATGATTATCACATTCTAAGAAGTTTATTTCTAAAATATTAGACATATTTCCTATTCTTCATCTTCTCTATCTTTTATTCCAGTCAAAGGATAAGATTATGTGCATATATGCTATATCTATCTCTCTTTTCTGTTATAAGCTGGTCAAGGACAAAGGCTATAGCTTATAATTTTTTAATGCCACAGTGAAATTTATCACATGTGAATGTAAGAATTGGTCTGGGTTTGCAACTCTCGACTCAAAAACTGACAGAGTTAGTCCTACTTTGTTAAATGCTGAGGATACAGTGACGAGCAAAAGAGGCATAAGCCTGATCATTTGGTGCTTACGTTAAGAAAAGAAATGTTGGGTCTTTTACTTAATAACAATGGGAAACAGTTGAAGTCCTCTAAGCAGGGGAGTGACAATGTAAGATTTGTACTTAAAAGTAATGATGGTCCTGGAATATGATTACAACAGCAGAGAGAGAAACAAAGTAGAGATAAATCACATTGATGAAATCAACAGGAATTGGACATCCGTGGCACACAGAGAAAGAGGAGGAGATAAAGATGATTCCTAGGTTTGTGGCTTATACAACTACCTGGTGATGTCATTCTTTGAGGCTAACCAGGTTTGGGGAGAAGATAATTTAACACTTAGATCCATGCATATGAGAAATATCAAAAGAATTCCATGAGCCTGTTATCCTACCTATAAGAGTTTTATGCTTTTTAGAAAATTAAATAGCAATTTTGGCTCAAGTGAGAAGATTTTTCAATTTCAACATAAATAATTTGAAATTGAAATGTTATATGAAACACTGGAAGTTAAAACTGATTTCAACTGACCATGAACAATACTTAAATGTGAACATAAAATTGCTAATATTGTATACCATGGCTTTGAGTACTCTAGTAACAGTATAGAAAGTATATTAACTTGAAATTTTATTTGATGTAATTGTAACCCTATAGGGAAATTGCAATATCTTTAGAGTGGAGAATTTCTAGTTCATTTGTTTGCCTAATGGAAAAATAATTTGATGAGTTAAAATGGGAAGAGGTAGAAATTCATTGACATTGGCTATGAGAAAGGTTAAAAGATGCAGTTAAATTAACATGGATACACTATACCAAACTGCTTTATTCTGAAGAATTTTATGTATTTTAGATTGGAAAGCTTAAATATGTTCCTAGTATTGTTATTTCTACACTGTCCGTAATAGCATTATACTTTAGCTGTAGAAATTAACCTATCTGTTGCAATATCTTAATTTCCACTGAATAGAAACATTTGACTCTTGCTTAGAGTCGTCCATATCAACAAGACACCCAAATATTTAGTCAATACAATTAATGTAGCTACTATTTGTTTCCTATACTGAGTTCTATGTAACTATTTACCAGTCTGAGTCTGCATTTGTTTGTTTTGTTTTGTTTTGTTTGGGGGATCTATTTTACCTCGTTAACACTTAGAACATAGTGCTAATGAGTCCAAAGAAAACAACAGCATCAAAAAGCAAAGTGTTTCTGATATAATTATCTTTGTCTTCTCCACATTAAGTATTTAACCTTTTATCTTTATAGTAATGGCCTTCTTTCTTTTATTTTAAGTTCCATCAAAACTTTCTGGAATTTGGTATGAAATAAGGGAAAATATGTAAAATACTGTATTCTTTATATAATAATTTATTCTAATAACTTTCATGAGTTCAAAATCAAGGTTATTTAAATGGACACTGTTGTCTATTTTTAGTTTCCTAATTCTGTTCCAGTTTTCCATGATTCCTCAAAGATTCTCAGTGTAATTGTTTTTAATAATATCTGCCTGTTCTTCAAGTATCCATTTATGTAGCCCATCTGACATTAATGAATTGAACTTCAGCTCTGATTTTACAATTTGCTTCTTATTCTTGCAAGTTAGTCATTAGCCATGGCAAATAATATTCAAGCAAAATTTTAAAAATAAACAGTTCTGATTTCCAGTATTTCGTGTGCCACTTTGTGCAACAGCTTAACTTATGCTACTTTCAACAACACTGTGGAGTATGTAAGGCAATAGAAGTATCTCAACTTGATGAAATTTAGCTAATATCATAGTTCTGCTGAGTCCAGGGACACTGATAGCACCAGTATTATATTATCACCATTACATATAAAATAAAATGTTTCAAAACAGTTCTGCATTCAAAAGAAAACAACACAGGTAAAATAGAAACCTCCTTGTATGGCAAGAGTTTTAAATTTCTAGTTAACAAATATGTAACACTCAGAGTTAGGTTTAGTTAATGACAGATAACTAAAGAAAATGCCTATTTCTGGGAAAGTAACATGTTTTCCTAAATGACTCATATTTATTGGCAGTGGGATAGTTAGAATTCATGACAATATTATTCTTTCTCTCTAAGAAAAAATAGCACTTCCAAATCAAACAGGATATGTGTGCAAATATAAATTTTAAACTCTGGAAATGGCCTGCTCTGTGGACATTATTGTGCAATACCAATTAAGAGGTGTTTGTGCTGTTTTCTTTGCTAAACCACTGTACTTAAACTGGAACATTTTAAATTGTTACCCAATTAATAGTACCCTTTACAGATTGCTTCTTCCTCATTTTAAAATAAAGCAATTTGATAAAGTTGAACCAAAACACCAGAAGATTTCAGTGTTTCTACTTGCTAAAGTAGATCACTGAGCTCAGATTGTTATCCAGAAAAAGATTTAAAAGATTACATTATAGTAATTCATGAAAGGACTGTTTCTCCTATTTATGCAAAGTACTAGTATTACTGCTGACGTTTCCTATCCCATTTTTTATTAGGGTGAAGTTTATCCTGTAAAAGACAATAACTTGTTTATTCTCACCTACCGCTGAAGTAACAGCTGAACATCTGTAGCATCTGAGACTAGTATTTACTTTTCCTTAGCAGTCTTGATTCCATTGTTAAGATGGCATTCACATCCTTCTAAGTGGTCTCCAATGGTATGGAGTAAATGCCCGCTCTTGCCATCATTTTCATTGTAAACGAATCTTGACAATGTCAGGTTCCCGTCACAGTCTATCAGTGTCACTCACTAAACTGTGGTGTGACCGTTAGTCCCTTTGAGATTTGCCTCCTTTATCAGGGTCAGCCTGTGGGAAAATCTGAACAAATAGTTACATATCAACTAGGTATAAAAGATAATGACATTTAAATATACTTTTACTATTTTAATGCATGGTGGTTTAAAAGGCATTTCTTTTCTACAGATCACTTTAACTTTGTGTTTGATTACTTTACATGCACTCTGTCCAAAATTCATTAAAAAATATACAGTGGCCTTCTCTTTTGGAACCTATTACTTATTGGCTATGTTTAGGATTCAGTAATAAATGTAATTATTTGGGCTAGGATTTTAATCAGTACCACTGATATACATACCCATAGTTTTTTTTTTTTTAATTAAAGAGAAACAGTAACAATATCCTTACCCAAAGCAGTTTTCATTTCCTTTCCTACATAAAAATTGTGTTCCAAAAAATGATCTTCTTTCTTTTATTAATGATTATCTCCACATTTAATCATTCTTTATTTTTTTATGTAATCTTTTTTTTTGAACTTCTGTCTCAATTGAAAAAGTTTCAGTTGATTTGTGAAATAACATTTCAAATGTTGAGCATTCATATTTCTTTCCCTTTCTATCAGTTTTTTACAGGAATCAGTTACTAAAATTCTACTTATAATATAGTCATATTTGTTTTTGGTTCTACTGAATATGCTATGTAACAAGATATTAAATAGAAATTTTCCTCTAGTTCCACACAAGAACAAAAGGGACCAAGTACTTCTCAATTTAAAAAAAGTAAATACCAATCAGTACTTATTAATAGCAGCTGAACCAGAGTTGCTATCTTAACTATCACTCCAGACTCCACAGACGGTCTCTTTCTCCATTTATAAGAGGGGAAGACCAACACAAGGGAGGAGATTCGGAGAAAACATTGTAGTGAAAAGACAGCACTTAATGGAGGGAGCTGTGGCTTAGTGATTCCTTTTTGAGAGTACTTCCTCACCACCAAGTTCAGGGAGAGGAGTTTCAAGAGAATTACTCAATGATTACAGATGCCTCCACCTCATTTCATAGCTGGATGTCTGCTTTGGTGTGAACTGCTGATCTGCTTTCTGTACATGTTTGAGCAAGGGGAGAAAGAATTGAGGAGAGGTGACAGAATAGAGAGTGGACATCATCAGAACAAAAGGACCCACACCAGAAGGGCCTTAGTTTCAAGAGACCATGGCAGTTTGGGGAGCTTAGAAGAGCAGGAAGCTGCAGGAGATTTCCATTGTCAGGGACTTGTGCAGTTAGGAGGCTCCCCTGGAAGACCCCGTTAAATGATCATTACTTGGCAGGGAATACTTGGCATTTAGGCACCTTCCACCTGGGAGATGTCAATGGCCAATAGGCATAGCCATAGAAGCAACAGTGCGGGGAGGACTTGAGCAGGAACTGGTTGGTTGGGAGACTTTCACCCTCCCACCCAAGAGAATAGATGGAAAAGCTGTCCAAGCCCCTCTGTCTTCCAGCTCCCTAGGCCCTAGGGCTGGCAAGTGGTGATGGAGATGAGGATGCAGAGAGTGGTGTTAAGTAGAATGGATTTTCTTATACTCAAAATCTGCTCAAGGTTATTAAGGGGCAGAGGTATGCCTTAACAGAGCATATCTGAAGGCAGTAATTAGAGGAAAAATTAAGCTAGTTTATATTTGTTATCCATCAGTTCTAACTGTTTGAGAACCTGTTTACCTTTAAAGTAGGAATGGCTTCAAAATTTAAGGGTTTCGGGCTCCCCTGGTGGCGCAGTGGTTGAGAGTCCGCCTGCCGATGCAGGGGACATGGGTTCGTGCCCCGGTCCAGGAAGATCCCACATGCCGCGGAGCAGCTGGGCCCGTGAGCCATGGCCGCTGGGCCTGCGCGTCCGGAGCCTGTGCTCCACAACGGGAGAGGCCACAGCAGTGAGAGGCCCGCATACCGCAAAAAAAAAAAAAAAATTTAAGGGTTTCTCCCCAAAGTAGTCTATTTCTCTGTTTATAACCTGATCCATCATAAAATATGTATCATAAAATACCATAAAAATATAAAATGGAAGGATACAAAATATAGTCTGAGCTCAGAAAAAGACTAAGATAGTCCACCAAGCTATTTACTTTTTCAGAACCTACGACTATGTTTTAAAGTTGGGGGTGCAGAGGATGTAAGCAGGGAACGTCCCATACCTATTCCTTATGAATCAGAATTTCAGTTACACTGAACCTTAAAATCACCTTGCTTGTCCCTGAGAAATACACATCTTTTACAGGAAAGGAAACCTAAACACACACAATTACTTTTTGTATATAAGTTCCATATATTTGCATATATAATTATAGATATATTCTTACTATCGGTATAATTAGGCAGAGTAAATAAACTGTTTCAGATTATATAAATGCATAATTAATAGCTTTTAGCTAGAGACAAAACAGGTAATCAGGTGTTAATTTCAATTTTTCCTCTTGTGTTCATGTGCCCACTTACATCTGGTTGCTGTAAGATGGTACATTTGTTAATTCTCACTCCACCAAAATCACACCATTGCATGAGGCGCTGGCCTTCCTGATGCTTGTGGTTACACTACTTAACTTCATCATGTAACAGCTGCCTGTGTGTTCTGCCGTCAGTCAGAGCACAGATTTATTTCCACCCGTGTAAACAGGTGTCTAGCCTGAGATTGTTCCCATGCTTCTCCACAATATGTGTTTAGGACTAGGTGTGGGAGATCCTCTCTCCCTTTAATCCTTACCTCCAACACATTGAAATATGGATATAGAGTCTAGATAATCAAACAGCTGGATGCGCTGAATCTTTTCATGAGCTCATGACCAATTTCCTTGGTTCAAAACCATTTTATATATTTATCAAATGTCTGAGTTTTTGCATACACATCTCTATCCCCTATTATAGAGTATGTTCTTTAAGGATACTAGGGCTAGATCAAGTTTGTCTTTTTATTCCATTGTAAAGTCAAAGAAATGGTAGGATTCTACAAGAATGGAAGAGGAGAAAAGAATCAATTCTTTTCTGTTTCTCTGTAACTCTCCTTACCAACTGTTAGAACTTTTCTTATATGCGAAATCTGCTGTCTCCTGTAAGTTTTCATGCAGTCATAATAATAAGCTTTAATCTTAAAGGTGTATGTGTGTATGCATGTTTGTGTGTAGGCTCACACATAGATACTGGCTTATATCAAATATATTGGCTTAAACCAAAGCACTTGAAATTATACATTTAATAACTATGGGCATGTCTTGTTCTGAAGTGGCCTATTTTCAATACTTATTTATTCATGCTAATAGAGGAGAAGGATGTTATAAATTAAGCAAAACTCACTTACAACTGACTTGGTTATATATTGTATATTTTTCATTGATATAAGAGTGAAATTGAAGTATATTGGGAAAATGGCTTTTCCCGTTTATTAACTGGTAATCTAGATGTAAATAAAAGAAATTGGCTCAATTGGACAGAGAAACAAAAGTAGATAATAGGTATAAGCAGAACTCAAACTCAATCCAAAATAATGAATATGAATATTTTTCCCTCCTCCATATATTAGTTAATATTTGTTAACCTCAAAAATGCAATCTACTATGAAAATGTAATCCTTGGATATTTTAAATGAAATATAAAGAGAAAATTATCTATTATTTATAAATTTCCAATGCAGTTCCCATATTCAATAACATTTATTCCAAAGTGTTATTTCTATATCCAAATAGTTGGTGATTATGCTTTAACTCTTGTTTTAAATGATAACATAAAAAGTAAATATGAAAGGAAGAATTTTGCATATACTTTGATAAAGGCAATATAAAGTGAAAATGTTTAAAACGTTTTGTCACTGAATGCTTTCTTGACATAATATGTTCAAAAAATTTTATATACTTACAGCTTTTGCATGTTTGACTAGGACCTTGGTATAAAGCATCAAAAAAGTCACAAGTAGAGAAATAAGCTGTATAAATTTGTGAATATAGAAGTGAACTTTTATATCATAGTGTAGGAGCAAGCTGGAGAGATTGCTTTTATGTGAGTCATTTCTGTATGAAGCTATAAACTTTTTTTTTTAGCCAAAAGCTGTCCTGGTTTCTTGTAAAATAATAAAGATATCCATTTTAATTGATTCTCTTCATTGTTTAATAAAATTGCTTTGTCTGATTGCTGAAGAATTTGAATTGAGTTTTCATTACCCACTTCTGAACAATTTACTCTAAGATCCAGACAGTATTGAGCTAATGAGTTTGAATTTATATTGAACCTTAACTGTCTTCCTGAAGTAAATGGAAAAAAAAATCATGGCAGCAACTAAGTATTCTTCATGAAAAACTATGTCTTAGAGATTTTACAATGAGGCTTTTAATAGAGCTAAAACATTTAAATTGGAGTTTTACCTACTTTGCTGTTTCTAAGCATATTATAGGAAAATACGGTTTCTTTTCCTTTTTTAAGAAATGAAAACTCATAAGCTGACAGGGATATTACAGAAACTTTCTTTCAAGTGGGCAGTTTGTATAGTCAACAGATTCAGTTAAACAATAAATTAATGGTAAAATAATTTAATCTGAGAACATGCCTAAATTGAAATGAGATATAAAAACCTTCCAAGGAGTACCCTATTAAGGTGTTTCAAGATCTGTTTAATCTGGGACGTGGCCATGATGTTGAAATACACGCCCTTAAAGGTACTGTTCTGACTTTGGCACCTGTATTGCCACCGTCATAAACCTAAGTTTCTCTGCAGTTGAAAACAAGAGATACATTTATTGATTCACACACATTTAATTTATTGCTTTGATATTATTATCTTTTGTAAATGATCTTTGTGTTCCCTGGAGCATGTCTAACCAAGCTGGGCATTTAATGATTCTATGTTTAGGATTTTCTGTGGAATTAAATTAGGAACTTTAACTCTGAAGGGTGACTGGGATTCTATTATACAAGGATGACTTTGGGTTCTATAACTATCAGTGTGCTTCAGTTCCAAGAAGTAATTAATTCTCTAGGTATATAATAGAATCTATTTTATATTAAGTTGGTTAGTCAAACAGGAGTAGACTTCACAAATAGGCTACCTGTTGTAAAAATGTTATTTTTCAGAAAATTTGAGACTGTATTTAAGAAATAGAAAAACAAAAGGAAAATATGGTTTAGGGGAAATTTACTTACTTGAGCTTATTTCCCAAGAAATCACTGAGCCAATCTCCAAATGTGATATATATTTTTTTCACATCTTTATTGGAGTATAATTGCTTTACAATGGTGTGTTAGCTTCTGTTGTATAACAAAGTGAATCAGCTATACATATACATATATCCCCATATCCCCTCCCTCTTGTGCGTCCCTCCCACCCTCCCTATCCCACCCCTCTAGGTGGTCACAAAGCACTGAGCTGATCTGCCTGTGCTATGCGGCTGCTTCCCACTAGCTATCTATTTTACATTTGCTAGTGTATATATATCCATGCCACTGTCTCACTTTGCCCCATCTTCCCCTTCCCCCTCCCTGTGTCCTCAAGTCCATTCTCTACGTCTGATATGCTTTTTAAAACCTCATTTCCAATTATTCATTAGAAGATTTGGAATAATATTGTATCCAAATAATTGATATTCATTCCCCACAGGCAGCAGCGAAGGTTCTTGGGAAAAGGAAACACTGTACTCTTCCCCACCCCGGGGATCTCAGGCTTCTGTTACCTGCCCCCGCATACCTAGAGCACTTAGCCTTCCAGTCAGTCATCCTCTCCACCATCTTCAGCAGAGCCACCTTCTGCCAAATGGTACGATGGCATTTTTTAGCACTAAAAATGAAAGTTGCAAAGAATAAAAAAATCTAATGATCAGATAGTGAAATATAGGACATAGTAGATAGGTACACTACATTTAGACAGCTAAACGTGATAAAGAAAACCATAGTATTTTAAACAAGAATTAGACTGATCAGAAGAATAATGTAGCAAAGAACTGTTTGTATTAAACACAAATGAAAAGTGGTGAGTGATAAAACATGGCACCAAACTGGCTAGCTTTAAGCCTAATTTCCCTAAGTGATAAGTGGGTACTGTTGCATGCAAAGAGGACAAATATTTTTCCTTTGACTCTCATTATTAGAACATTTTATAATGCTTCAATTTTCAATGATTTATATCCTTAGCCATTTTAATTAATGAGATATACCATGTTTCATTGTTTTACTTGAATAGAGAAATGATGATATATGTGTATTTTTTACAGGACTGGAACTGCCTTTTATGATGATGCCCCACCCTTTAATTCCTGTCAGCCTACCTCCAGCATCTGTCACCATGGCAATGAGCCAGATGAACCATCTCAGCACCATTGCCAATATGGCGGCAGCAGCACAAGTTCAGAGTCCCCCATCCAGAGTTGAGACATCTGTTATTAAGGTAATTGTTTAATTACATGATTGATTTGCCTTAAGCCAAAATCATCTTAAGCCACCATCACTCAATCCATTTTTCTTACTCCACAAGTAGTTCTAACTCTAAAAAGCTAAGCGATAGTGAATAGATTATGAGAAAAAAAAGTCATTTATAGTAATTAGAACCAGGGGTACAGTATTTAGGCAGTATTAGGCTAACTTGAAGTTCTCTATTATATCTACTAAGGGAGAGATGAACATAGCATTTTAAATGATATACTTCAAATTGTGTGTATGTGCTTATATGCATGGTTGTGTTTGTGTTTGTGGGTATGTGTGTATGTGTGTGTGGTGTTATGAGCCATAAGGTGTGGGAAATGGTATCTGATTTGTTTTCAGAAGACCAGAAGGGTTAAATTATGGTTCTGCCACTTAACTAGCTGTGTCACCTTGGGCATGTAGCTAAATCTTTCTGATTATTTCTACACTAAAAAAATGTGTAATACAGTGTGGGTGTAAAAACTAAATGAAATAATAAAATTGAAATTTTTTGTAAATTCAAAAATACACGGTAAGTGGAAGATAACATTACTGTTATACAGGTATCACATATGTGTATATATACACACTTCTCTGGCTCTCTCTGTATATGTGTGTGTGGGGGGTATGTGTATACTTTTAAATATGTGTGTGTGTATACTTTTTCATTCATATTATTTTATAATGTATATTTAAATCAAAGTACTTTATTTATTTATTTATTACTGGAGTATAATTGCTTCACAATGCTGTGTTAGTTTCCACTGCACAACAAAGTGAACCAGCTACATGTATACATATATCCCCTCCCTCTTGGACCTCCCTCCCACCCACCCCATCCCACCCATCTAGGTCGTCACAGAGCACCGAGCTGAGCTCCTTGTGCTATACAGCAGGTTCTCACTAGCCATCCATTTTACACATGGTAGTGTATAT
The DNA here is from genome assembly GCF_949774975.1 of Lagenorhynchus albirostris. Lineage (NCBI taxonomy): Eukaryota > Metazoa > Chordata > Mammalia > Artiodactyla > Delphinidae > Lagenorhynchus > Lagenorhynchus albirostris. The sequence continues at coordinate 45,544,427 of NC_083112.1, read as the reverse complement.
ATGTCAATCCCAGTTTCCCAATTCATCCCACCCTCTCCTTCCCCCTCTGTGTCCACCCATCCATCCTCTACTTCTGCGTCTCTATTCCTGCCCTGAAAATAGGTTCATCCATACCATTTGCATTGTCAGAATAGATTATTAATTTTTAAACTAAGTAAAAGATACCTCATGCTGCATTATCCGTATTTGACATAATTATTATCTTGTTTTTCTGAATATAATACATGTGAGTTTAGGGGAGTCTCTGGAGCATATTTTACATAAAAGCCCTTGTTACAATTCTTATTCATTGCTGGTGGTAATGCAAAATGGTATGGCCATTTTAGTAGATGGTTTGGTGGTTTCTAATGAAACTAAACATACTCTTACCCTACAACCGTATAATTTTTATCAAAAGGAGTTGAAAATTTAGGTCTATACAAAAATTTGTCCATGGGTATTTATAGCAGCTGTTTTCATAATTGCCAAAATTTGGAAGCAACCAAGATGCCTTTCAAGAGGTGACTGGATAAAAAAATTGTGTACCTCCGTGTGTGATGACTTTGTTGTTTGCCATTTGTGACAATGTGGTTGGGCCTGGAGGGTATTATACTTAGTGAAATAAGTCAGACAGAAAAGAAAAATACTGTATGTTTTCACTTATATGTGGAATCTAAAAAATAAAACAAATGAACAAATAGAACAGAAACAGATTCACATATACAGAGAACAAACTAGTGGTTACCAGAAGGGAGAGGGTTGGGAGGGAGGGTCAAAATAGGTGAAGGGGATTAGAGGTACTGAACTACTAGGTATAAAATAAGTAGGCTACAAGAATGTAATGTACAGCACAGAAAATATAGTCAATATTTTGTCATAACTTTGTATGGAGAGTAATCTATAAAAATATCGAATTACTGTGTTGTACACCTGAAACTAACATTGTAAGTCAGCTATACTTCCAAAAACTGAATTAGCATTTGTTAAGTGAGTGAGCCATGGTTCAACAACAGACCACAAGAAAAAATGAAATAGAGAAGTTTATTACTCACAGGTCATGGAGGAAGTACTTGGCATGCCTCAGGGGACCAGACAGGGGGGTCAAGGCAGAGTGCAGACAGAGAGAACAAGGCAGGACCTGAGGCAAATGGCTTTATTAGGAACCATGGGTGGGGTATTTCAGGATTTCCAGGCTGGGGCTGGATTGGTCAATTCAAACCAAAAGAGTAGGGTTTTGGTAAGTCTCCCAGGGATCTTATTTAAGAAGACTGTTGATCACAAGGGCTTTTGGGGAAGTCATACCAGGGACTTACATTTGCTTATGACTTTGGCTGCTGTCTAGAGCATGCACTTGCATGAAGGGGGCTAGTGTCAGTTTAAGGTCCCTGTAGGCCACGTGGTCAAACAAAATGGATGCTGAAGCAGCAATACCACAGAGTAGCTTAGCTGAATTCTCACTACCATACAATGGAATATTATTCAGAGCTAAAAAGCAATGAACTATCAAGCCATGAAAAGGTATGGAGGAAACTCAAATGCCCACTGCTAAGTTGAAGAAGCTAGTTTGAAAAGGCTACACACTGTATTGTTTCAAGTGTAGGACACTTTGGAAAAGGCAAAACTATGGAGATCCTAGAAAGATCAGTGGTTGCTAGTGGGTGGGAATAGAGGATGAAAAGATGGAGAACAGGGGGTTTTTAGGGCAATGAAAATACTCTATATGGTATTATTGTGATGCATTCAAGTCATTATACATTTTGTAAAGACCCTGTCATTACTTATATAGAAAGTTGAATAATATGCAAGTAGGAATTTTTCATATAATAATACTCTATAAACAAAGATGTGTACTTGCTCCTTAAATAATTTTCGGAAGAATCCTTACCAGAGGAAAATAACAAGAAATATCACAGGAGGCCAAGCTCAGCTACCAAAATATTCTTTCCTGAGAGAATGCCACTGAATGCTACATTGTCATCAGTGAGGGAACCGATTTGTTTATCAAGGTTTCGATTCAATTTATGATCAATTTTGATAATAGTTATTACTGAGAATTCAACATTCTCATTGTCTCACTCATTCGAAGCAGTGTTTAGTAAACTCATATGATACATATTAATTAAACTTAATTCAGGGGAAATTTTTATTTTCCCCAAAGAAAATGGTTGACTCTTATGTCACTTTAAAGAGTAAGGGGCCCAAGTGGGTAATTAGAATAGAGCCTACAAGTTTGTTTGCCTGAAAAGATTCTAAATATGAAGGCCAATTAAAAGTGAAATGTTAAATACCAAAGATTTACCCCCACTGGAAGAAATGATAAAACAAGAGAAAATAGGCTTTGAGGGATGGTCCATATGCAGGAATGTGCTATTTACATTTTTTGACAGTAATGACAAGAATTAAAATTAAAACTCAACCCAAATGAGAATAGCAAAAAGAATTTGTAGGACAGAAGAAAAGCAAAAACATAGCTCTCAGAGTTACAAGCTTAAAAAAATGTTTTGTTATCTATTTCTACGAACTAAAGGAACTCCAATGATTTTCTTATAAACCTATTTATGAAAATGTACCTACCAGTTCAAGCAGTAGAGCAGGGTCTGCAAGCTGCTGAACTTGGGTAAAACCTACGCTGCTGTCAGTTTTTGGATGGACCATGAATTAAGAATGATTTTACATTTTTAACTGGTTGGAAAAAAAATCAAAAGAAGAATAATCCTTCATGACACATGAAAATTATATGGAATTCAAATTTTAGTGTCCATGAATAAAGTTTTCTGGATATTAGCCACACTCTAATTTACATAATGTCTATGGTACTTTCAAATACAAAGGCAGTGTTGAATAAAATATTTGCTAGCTAGCTTTTTATAGGAAAATTTTGCTAATCCTTGAGTTCTGATTAACTCAAACCCATGTGGATCTTAGGCTGTGGTAAATGGAAGCAGCACAAACTAAACTGTCAAACACCATAAAGCCATAGGATTTGGCATTGAAAGGAAAAGAAATTAAAAGCATTGAGGAAAAGAAAATTATATAGGTGAGGACAGTACCACCATGACATTGTTATTTACTTTAAATGCAAGCCTCCATGACAGTCTGCTAAAGTACTGAATTTAGATTTTCTCTGGTTGATTGTCTTGGACTACTGTAAATATTTTAGTAAGGTAACTTTGAGGAGGGAGGAAAAGACATATACTGTTTATACAATAATAATTCTACCTTAAATCCCAAATAGCTAAATGTCTAAGATTATATTAAATCATTAGACATTCTGTATTAGTCTATTATGTATCAGTGAAACCCATACACTTTTACTGTTTAATATTCATAGAACATGAAGAGTCATAGGCTTAGGATGTTAGGTGTTTTGTAATCCAGCTCCCTCCATGGTGGAGAAAGCATTCCTGCATCCTCTCTACCCATTTTTATATATCTATTTTATAGAAGGCCTATTCTATTTTCAGCAAATTTAAGAGTGTGAAGGTATTAATTGATCAAATTAAAATTTTCCTCTCAATAGCTTCTACTTTAACTTTATTTTCTTGGAAAAAATGTTTCCTAATTCTTCTGCGTTCTAACTATTTAAATATTTAAGTCCTCTGCTATAGTACCTGTGGTGTTTCTTTTTTCCAGACCAAAATTCTAATTTCTTCTGACAATTTTTCATCAAGCCTCTTGGTTGACCTTCCTTTTCTTAAATAAGCCCCCTCCTCACTACCCCTCTCCTGCATATTACTCTAGAAGTGAACCCATCAGTGAAGAGACCAGAACTAACATAAACCTCAGTTTGGACAATAGTTTGTAAATTTAGTCATAGTTCATAACTATTTTTGCTAGTTGAATGTGTGACTCGGTAAATCTCATGCATTTTTGACATGAAATTCTACTAAGCCAATTCTTTATCTTTTACTTGTATTAGGAATTTGCATTTATCCATATTAATTTTTTTTTTATTTTCCAGTCTATTGATTTAGGCTCTTTAGATATTCTTGAGTGTTAATACTCCAAACTATCATATTAGCTATTTATACCATCTTTGTATCATTTCCAAATTGTAAAAGGATTGTATTACTTTAAATCACTGAGGAAAATAAACAGTATAAATCAAGAGATCAATTCCTCTTGTCATTAGAGATTTTCTAATAGGCTGAAATGTTCTACTAATTTGTTCTCTTTGGGAATCATTCATCAAGTAACCCCAAATCCCCCTGAATGAATCAATATTTTTCTAACTTTTATTTAATAAATTCACAATGATATCATAAGGATTTTTAAAAAATGGTTCTTTCTGAAATAAAAAGAAAATTAAAAAGAAGCAAGACAACATATTTTAGTGGTTTAAAACATGGATTCTGGAGGAAGGCTTCCTGGGTTTATATTCCAGCTCTGCCATCTCCTAGTCTTATGACCTTGTAAAAGTCACTTAATATCCCTGTCTTTGTTTCCTTTTCCGTACAATGGGGATTATATCATTATTACCTCATCAGGTTGTCATAATGAGTAAATTAGTATTTATAAAATCATTAGAAGACTTTCTATAGTGACATTATCTTCATATTATCACTGGTTTATTTTCCCCCCAAGTATTCACAATCTTCTGTTTAAAAATAAGTTCTAGAATTTTATAGGGAATCTGTGTCAGGCTTTTGAAATATAGTTGCAATTATATAGTAAGACCTCTCTCTCTGTCTCTCTCACTCTCTTTTGCTTGTTCAACCCTTTTCACCTAACAAAAGTAGTGTATTTTGCTTTTGGTGGGTTTGCTAGTTCAGTAGTATATAAAGCAGACTTTTTTTTTTTTGTAAAGCAGACTTTTAAATGTATTTTTTTCCAGATTTCACTTTTCTTGTGATAATATGGAATTGTTTTTGAGAAATTTGGCAACATTCATATTATTCTACATTACTGAATAATCTTTCCTCACATGCCACATTACAGCATTTTTCTGAGAACAGGGAATATGACTTAACTTTGTTAATTTTCTCTGCCAATCTGCTGTTTTGTGTGTGTGTGTGTGTGTGTGAGTGTGTGTGTGTGTATGTGAGAGAGAGAGAGAGAGAAATAGAGATTGTTTATGACATTCTCATTTAAAGAATTAAACATTGAAAAAAATTTTAAATACAATGTATACATTTTCCATTCTCTAATACTTTTTTTCAAAACAGGTCCCTAAAATGCTATATCAGTAAATAGGACTTTACTTGCATGAAGTTCAAAATGTTTAAAGATCATAAAAACTAGAACCAGAGTAACCAGATTCTTGAAGTAGATTAAAAAATCTTACAGCAATGTCATTTACCTCATGTTTGCTTTGGGGTACAGAATAGTTTATCTTGGGACAACCATAAATAACTCTAGATGTATGCATCACTTTTAAACTTTTTTTTTTTGCAAAAAAACTATTTCGTCTAAATTTTACCTGGATTTAGAGAAACAGTTAAGTCTTCTCTCTTCATGTTTATTTGGGTATTGATATTAAATATGAAAAGAGAATGCTAACAAGAAAAAGGAAATATTAAAACACAACTACCACTAAGTATGCCATACATCAGTGTATTGAAATATAAAACATATTTAGATCCATGAGTTTATAATAATACTAAATATAATACAATTCTCCCTTGGAGAATTCTAGGGAATTGATTCTTTTAAAGGACAAATAAGGGTTTAAATAAAGGATAAAGGGGTGGAGTCAAGCATTTTCCTGCCTTTCCCATACAGACTGTCCCTCAGGATAACACAATGATGCATGAGAGAAACTTTCTATTCATATAAATAAATGAGTATGGAATGAAATATTGCAAATAAATGAGTATGGAATGATATATTTCGAATCCATCAAATTGCACGTCCTAATGAAGTGATGAATCTGGGCTATGATTATCAGTGATGGCTGGCATCATAAAATGCAACCAAGAAGACATTATGCACTTCCAGTGAAAGCATACACCACCATCTATGAAGTACTCTTGCCCCCAGATCAACTTGAATCAAGCATCCAGATGCACTTACGCCAGAAATTCAGAGGACAGAGGAACACCGAGACGAATTAGACCCATCAAGGAACTGTAAGCAGTTCATAGAGGTGGTGGCCACTTAGAACATACACAGTGCCTTAACTAGATAAAAAGTTGGCTTTAAACATTTGGCACGAACAGAGTGATGCCAATTGATGGCAATGCTGGCCAAATCAGAACTTACCATTTCTTCCTTGCTCTCCTCCCTCTATTCTACCTACTTGACTATAGAAAAGGAGGGACTTCTCTTTTAATTAAGATAATAGTATTTATTATTACAGAAGCCTGAGGTATAACTTCTGAGTCGAGACTGCCTTTTGCCGCTCAAAGTAACTGTAGGAGTTTATATTACCAAATAAGAATCTGGAAAGTTACTAGGCTGCCTGAATTTTCATACAGATATGGGAAAAATATAGTTCCCTATCAACACTGAATAAGTTTGAAGAGACAGTAGGAGAATAAAATGATGTTGTTTATGACTACACTCATGGGTCTTACCACTTTCCCATTTAGCAAAATTGAGTATTTCTTGAGTATCATCATCAAAACAAATAAAAAGAGCTATGTAAATATCCCTTGAAGCCTCAATTTAGAACTCTGAGTTAAGGAGTTTTGATGGTGGCTACCAGATATTCTACCAGATGCAAGTATATTAGGTTTGTTTATGTCTTCCAGAAGTACTTTTTAACATTTTCCTAAACCCAGAATCCCAATCCTATTATTTATCCTTTCAGTTCACTTTTCCAGAATAAGAGAATATGGGTGTCACAATCAGTGTGTATGATTCTGGATTTCACTAACAGTATTTACTAGCTGATGATATATGCTCCATGAGGGAAAGGAGTTTTGTCAGTTTTGTTTACTTACGTGTAACCAGAGCCTAGAACACTGGCATATATTAAGTGCTTAGTAAATATTCTCTGAACGAATGAAGTCTGAGTTGTGTTAAAGCTCAGGAGTTTAGGTTTTATAAAGTGCTAGTCAACTTCAATTTCATAAGATAAAAGTTGTATTAAGATAAATTTAACATTAGAATATCTTCTCCCCACTTCTATAACATACTCAATAAGGGAATTGCTAACTGATAAAGAGATGAAAATGAAGATAATTAAAGAGAGCAATATAAAGTAAAGCTAAATGAAATAACCCATTTAGAGAAATAAGTTGTGATTATTTAATCTTACTCTAAGAAAATATTTTAAGTTGATAAAATATAATGCATTTTGTGGTGGAGATGAGGCAGCAGACACAATACATTTTTTAATGTTTAATTAATCACGTGTGTAATACTGAATATTTTATATGTTTTATTTAATTTTTATTTAATTTATTTTTTTATTGAAGTACAGTTGATTTACAATGTTGTGTTAGCTTTGGTTGTACAGCAAAGTGATTCAGCTATATATGTATATAGGTATATATTCAGCTAGATATATGTATATATATTCTTTTTCAGATTCTTTTTCCTTATAGGTTATTACAAAATATTGAGTATGGTTCCCTGTGCTATGTAGTAGGTCCTTGTTGGTTATCTATTTTATATATAGTAGTGTGTATATGTTAATCCCAAACTCCTTTTTATTTTGGAATTTTAGAATTCATTGTTTTAAATTCCACCTTTGATTCTGAATTGTGGTAGAGACCAATACTTCTTGTTCTACCTAGAGGCAATAAATGCAGCTTTCCCTTTATTGTTATTCTGATACCATTAGTTTATTAGTATGACCTTTTTTTTTTTCAGTGAGAGTGTATTCCTCTTACATTTTCATTTATTATTGTGGCTAGTTTTATAAAGATGGAACACTGCAAAAGATTGTGTTTTATTGATTGGTGGAGTTATGATGCAGGACTGTAAAGCAGTGTGTTGAAGTATTAAATTAAATATTCTTCCTCTTTGTCCTACTTCAGGGCCATTTTGGAGGTTAAAGGGTCTCACACAAATGAAACGATAAATCCAGTTTACATAGTTTCCCTATAGACATTGAACTGCTTCTTTCTTATTATGTCTGAATAAAACTCATTATCTATTTTGTTTCAGTAATAATTATGAGATTCTCTCCTAAGCAATTCTTTACTGTCTCCATTATTCTCCATCTTATAGCATACTCTGGAAAGGCAAGCATATAAATATGATAAAAGAATTAAGCTGTTGAAATAAATTAATTTATTGTGCAACAATGTATTCAAATCTTACTTGCTCAATGGATTTTACTTTAATGAAATTCTTCAAAGAACAATACATCATGTTCCAAAGATTGAAATTATACATTAAGTGAGATGACTGAATATGTTGTGTCTCAGTTTATAGAAAGTTTCAATTAAATACTTAAGCTTCTAAAGCATAAAAATTTGCATAAATTAAAATATTTCTTTAAGTAAAAGTATTAAATATTGTCTGTATCCTTTGTTCTTAGACAAAAAATATAATTAAAGTAAAAATAAGCTAAAGCTAAAATAAATACTACAATTTCACCTATGTTTCCTAAGCCTTAAATTATGATTTAATATTATTTTACATTAAGATTTTAATCTAGCTTATTTTTGACTTAGTTTATTATGTGACCTTTAGAGTGTTATGAATATATAAGTGAATAAGTGAATAATGCATGAATGAAAAGAATCATCAAGGAAAACTTTTACAGTTAAATAAAATTGACTAATGAAAAAATTGTTATACTTATGTGGAAAATAAATAAATAATTGTTCAATGGCACAATCATTGTTACTAGAGTTTTGTGCACTAAATATTTACATATTTTATGAGTTAAATATCTCAGGAAAAAATCAGTTTCTCATGCTTTCCATTAGTGCCACTGAGAAATCTATTATGACAGGAAAGTCAGACTTGCAAAATGATTTTAGAGGGATTGATTTATTTCAAGATTGCACTTTACCTCTGTTTGGCTAAACACATGCCACTGAAAATATGATCACTTACATAATTATTCAGAGGAATATTAAAATGTATTGATGGATAAACATTGATTGAGTGACTTTGGGAGAAAATAGAATGTCTAATTTAGAAAATTTTATTTATATAAAAATATAATAATGTTGTTTCCTAAATATATACCATGTGTTTCTGCATAATCCAAGCGTTAAGAATTAGATGTATTAGGAATTAGCTTTAAAGCTTATCAAACTTATGTACCTCTTTATCAGAATTTCGAGAAATCAAGGTTAGACTCTTGATCATGTATATCTGGTCATGTATGCAGTTAACTATAGCATGGCTTATTAATACATTTATACAGACTAAAAAGGAGTTCTATACAGTTTTATAAATCCATACTCTATAATAAATGCACAGATATTCCAAAAATGATACAAACTCCAGCCTTTGAATGCTGCACAGAAGCCAAGATTATCCTTTGATTTGTGATTGCAAAGATTTGATGTGAACTTTATTGCCTTATTTTTAAATTAAAAATTGTGGGATATTTGTGCAATTGAATATATTAAAAAGTAAAAAAGATAAACTATTAATACATGCGATAACCTGAATGAATCTAAAAAACATTTCGTTGTGTAAAAAAAACCAGACATAAAAAGTATGTACTATATGAGTCCATTTTTATGAAATTCTAGAACCAGCCAAACTACTCCCTGGTGATAGAATTCAGAAAGACGTTGCTTCTGGGGATAGAAGGAATAGGCTGGGAAGGGGCATGAGAAATCTTTCTGGGGTTATGGAAACAGTCTAGATCTCGACAAAACTCATCAAACTGAACACATAATAAATGTACAGTTTGAAGCTGCTTCATAGTTTAAGGTAGGGGTGAATGTTAAGAAGAAAGATTTATAATCCCAGCTGCTTTTAAATTATAATTAGAAGATAGGAAGTAACTTTTGGCATCCAGATGTGGATTCTCCGCTCTTTTAAATCGTATATGTGTTTGTTTTTTAGAAATGTAGGTCATTTGTTTGCCATGTGAACTAAAGAACTTATACCATTTAGAAACATAGCTTGTTTGATTTATTTATTGTGGAAAAAATAACTAATATTGTGTTCATTTTGCATGTTGAGACATAGAGTTTAAAAATACGTCTTGCAACTTTTGAGAGTAGAATTTAGTTGACATTTTTCTTTTTTCCTTTTGGTACAATATTGTTTGACCTGGCAAATTATTTGTTGTAAAGTTCCTTTTGGGACTATTTTTTTTATTTTATGGTATATATATTGAGAAACAGTTTTATGTATGGATTTTGGAAGAGGGCTTGGCTATCTTGAGGGTTACTTTCATTTTATTTGTCATGATCCTCAAGAATAGAACCTCTGTTGAAGATGTTTATTGACAATGTATAGGACTGAAAAATTAAAAGGGTATGAAACAAGTGGTGCTCAGTCTTGGATATACATTAAAATCGCCTGGAGAACATTAAAAAATACTGGCTTCTGGGCCCCCCTTCAGACTCAGTGTATAAGGTTGCTGTGAGAAAGTACAACAAACTGGGTAGCTTAAAACAACAGAAATTTATACCCTCACATTTCTGGAGTCAAAAGCAAGATGTCAGCAGTACCATGCTCCCTCTGAAATTCTAGGTAGAATCCTTCCTTGCGTCTCCATAGTTTCGCCTGGTGGCTGGCAATCCTTGGCAATCCTTGGCTTGCAGCTGCAGAGCTCAGATCTGTACCTCATCTTCACATGACATTTTTCCCTCTTCACAATTTTTCCATTTTTCACATTTTTCCAATATCTTCACAATGTCCTCTTGTGAAGACATCTGTCATGTTGGATGAAGAGCCCACCCTACTTTAATATGACCTCATTGTAACTAATTTCATCTGCAAAGACCCTATTTCCAAATGCTCACATTCATAGGTATTGGGGGTCAGGACTTCAATCATTTTGGAGGGACACAATTCAACTCATGACCTTCAGTAAGCCAGAATCTTGGGGAGTAAAGCCCAGGCATAGGCATGTTGAAGAACTTCCCAGGTGATTCTAATTCAAAGTAGAATTGCAACCCATCACAAGGCTTAAAGGATCTTTTGAGTTTGAAGACATACATGACCCTCTTTCTCTGTTAGTACAAAGCCTTGTGTGTCTTCCATATTACATTAGCCTTTGATATTTTGAAAACAGCCTCCTACAGGCCGATTCCATTTTAGAACTTTTTTCTTTTAAAAAGTCTGCTTTTTTTCATATTTGCATCTTTGCACTCTAATCAGGAATAATTTACTTATTATTTATTATGTATCATGTATCAGTTTATTTGTACACTTCCAAATATTTATGAATTATTGAAAAGACTGTTCTTCAAGGTCTGTGTGTGTTGATAGCTGAAGGTATAAACATCTTGTTGCTCGAAGAAAATATTAACAAATGAGTATCTTATTTCTTAATCAATAACTCTATTTATAACAGCTCATTGGAGACAGTTATACAATACATTTGCACATTGGTCTCATAGGGAATGTGCAAAACTTAAAGGGGAAGGTATGGAGTGGGACCTGAGTGTTAACATAGAACAGTATCAGGAAACATGATACCAGGTTTCCCTGGGATAAAACTAATACATATTTCATGAATTTTCCCTAATATATTTGTGTAGTTGCATTGGAGCTAGGAGTCTGAAAATTATTAGAATCAAAGAAAATTGTTCAAATGTTAAATAATAATAGATTTCTATGATGCCTTAAAATGTAACTAAGTATATCCAGAGCAGCCCCATAATGAAATAGGTGTTAACAATGCCTCCGGTATTATTATTATGATGTCATGGTGATAATCTGTGTGTTAAATGATCCTAGACACTTGCTGAAGCAATATAACTTATTTAAAGATTTTTTAAATTAATAATTGTCTAGAATTAAAACCTGCTTTGTTCTGTTAATTCTTTGTTGTCTAATGGTTCTAAACTGGATGTCTTTTTTGATCTCTCCTTTTATCCAAAGAAGGCATTGACATTTACCATTACTACAGCGATGTTCACCTATAGAGCCATTTTCCTTTCTATTCTTTCCTTACTTTGACTTTTCTCAAGATAAAAGGTGTCGTTTAATCCAAATAAATGTTGATGAAAAAATGTGTTTGTCTTCACGTATCTATAGAATTAAGAAAAATCAACATTCCTTAAGCAAAGGTCCAATGTATTTACCTCTTTTCTCCCCCCTCCTCCCCCCCCAACCATGGTGGTGTAGGAGCGTGTTCCCGACAGCCCCTCGCCTGCCCCCTCCCTGGAGGAGGGCCGAAGGCCTGGCAGCCACCCATCATCACACCGCAGCAGCAGCGTGTCCAGCTCCCCAGCCCGGACTGAGAGCTCCTCGGACAGAATCCGTAGGTGTCGTACTGCCACTTGTCACCATTTTAAACTTTATTAGGTGCAGCTGGCTTTTTTAATCAAAATGCCCTCATTCCAAATAGATCTCAGATGTATCATGTTCTGACGCTCTGTAGCAATAGCCATCTCTCAAAATTATGTCTCCCAGTTTGCAATATCATGAGGTATGGTACTACATTAACAGGTTCTGATATAAACTCCCACTCTTTGATGCCACACATAAAGATTTGAGCTATGAAACAGTTAGAGAAAGTAAGTAACCTTCTAGATTAGTTTCTGAGGTAAACACCTCCAACTCTCAAATACCTAGCGTCCAAGTATACTGTTTATGGTTTATTCCTCTTCGTTCCTTCAATCCCATCCCTGCCATTTTTTAAAATTCAGTAATTTTTAAACTTCATCCTTGTATTGACAAACACATCTACAAAGAGGAATAAAAGAAATAGAATTCAAAATAACTGATTTTTAAAACATTTTGTAGTCATTCAGAAGATCAATAGATTGAAGAGTGTGAAATTGGTTAAATTTTAGGATTTGAATTAGTAACAGTCAATAATGCATATTATCATCACATGTTATTATTATTAAATTCTAAAAAGTAAGGTTATATTTTATTTCATGATCACATTTTCAGATATTTAATCCTGGTCCTCATGGCCAAGAAAATTAAGAGTAAAGTTAATACACCATTCAATTAACTGGTTATTTTGTGTATGTACAATAATCTAATATTATTTACCATTAAATGAGCATATTAACAGAGACTACCTTGGTTGCTAAAACCAATACTTACTGTATTGTTTACAGACTTTAGTTATTATTTTAGGAAATCATGCTTATAGCATAAACTTCATTTAATTACACAAAATTTATTGAAGTTATTTGGTTGTTGAGAATATCTTCATAATAGAAAAAAGCATTTCTTAGAAAGTGTCTTTATAAGCTATAAAGGAAAGTTTGCATATCCTCAATATAGATACTGTGGAGGCGGATAACATAAATATTGGTCAAATTGTATGGAATAAAATTATTTTTAAAATAGTCAATCATTGACAATTACATAGAATTCAATGTAATTCTAAATATGTATACTTTATTTAGCCTGTTTATATTTCCCTAAGTTTGTAAGAGATGATTATTACTGTTTATTAATAAAAATGGATATAGCACTTGATAATCATTGCCAAATCAATTATATTTCTGGGGCTGGTAAACCTCAGTTAACACTACTTCAAAACATTTTTCAAATAAAATATTTTCGATATGCCTTTGTGCCATGCTGTCGTTAGAATCAGAAATTTAATGATGAATATTTGGTTTCATGTCTAATGCTTTTTAAGGTATCATTGGAAAGGAGCTGTCCTAGAAAAGAAAATTATATTTTTTTCATAATACTTAATCAGAAATACAGACAAATAGGGAAAGATTTGAGAGTTTTGATATACAGTCTTTGTTTTACTAATCATATTTTAAAATTCTTGATAGAAACAAAGTAATTACTTTTTCATGCATGGACTACCATAATTGTCCAAATGGAAATATTGACACATGTACACACACGTGTACACATATATGCATATATACACATACATGTGCAAATGTATGCATATTTATTTTTAACTTTAGACTAACATAAAAAATTCAAAAATAATTAAAAATTCTTAAATATTTACCATCCAGTTTCACTCAATCAGTTGATCTTTCTGAAAGATATACCTGATAAAAGCCTAATGCCACCTTATTGTCCTTATCACAGACACTGTGCTTCTTTACCTCAAATACTCCATTGTTTATTTTGTACAAACAAGGAATTTCCCTTACATAACCACAGAATAGTGGTTAAAATCAGGAAATTAAGACTATTATCATACTATTCTATAAGCTGCACACCTTATTCAAATTTCACCAGCTTTCCCACTATTATTTTTTCCTTTTTTTCCTGACTAATATTTTTAATAATAAGAGATTTTTCTTTCCTGGTCCAAAATCCAATCCTGGATCACATGTTGAAATTACTTATCATATGCCCTTAATCCTTTTAAATCTGAAATGGTTCCTTAATCTTTTTTATCTTTCAGTACCTTGACATTTTTGGAGAATGCATACCATTTATTTTATAGAATGTCCCTCAGGTTGGAATTTTTTGATGTTTTCTCATAATTTGACTTAAGTTATGTATTTTTGGCAGGAACGACACAGACATGATAGTGTGTCCTTCTCAGTGCATGATTTCAGAAGATATATGATATTTTGCCAATACTTGTGATAACCATCACTTGGCTGAGTTAGCGACTGACTTCTAGATTTCTCTCTTGTAAAGTTCCTTTTTAAGTTGTTTTTAACCTTTGTAGATAATAAGTATCTTGTGAGGAGATATCTTAACATTATGTAAATGTTCTATTCTTCATCAAACTTTCACTTCACTACTTTCACAATTGTTCATTGAAGATTCTTCCCTGAAACAATTATTACTATGGTGATTTCCAAATGGTAATTCCTAACATAGTCTTATATATTATTTTATACACATTTTAAAACTATACTTTTTGCAGTGAAAGTAAGGTTTTATGGAATGATTTTTCTTCAAAATTTTTGCACAAAACCAAGATTTTCATGGGCAATTTATTAAGAAATTTATTGACTGGATTGTGATCATAAGGGTATTTGATCATCTGCTTTATCATTTCAGTAGTGACAGGTTACTCTTAATAGTTCAAGAAAGAAATTATTGTTTTTAATCATTCAACCATTTAATAGGTATTAATTGGGCTCTTTTATTTTTAAATTTGAGTTCAAATCCCAATTTTTAAAGAAGTACTTTGATATCTGTGAAACTTCATGTTTTATTGACTAGAATAGGACTCTTGAAACAGCTATGTCAGTGCCTTAACTTGTTGAAAACTCTATTTGCCCTCTCATGCCACTAGAATTTTTTTTTAAATTATGTTTTAACTTTATAGTATTAAAGAGTGTTCTAACGTTAAGGTTGCAGTTTTTGCAGAGTTAAGGAAGGTTATATGCTAAGGAGAGAATGTGATATACTAGATAAAGCTTGAATATTTCATTTGTAATGGTTATAGGGGTATGGCCATTCAAAAGTATTCCAGACATGAGAAAATATACATATTTTATGTGAAATAAAAATAAGATAAAGCAGTTTCATTTTCAATATATTTCTGCTTGTTCTCAAAAATTATCATAGTTATCAGTTCTCACAGTGTTCAACTTAGAGATAGATTATAATTTTAAAGTTACACCATGGTATTATATTTATTTCTGAGTCCAAAAGAATTTAAATAAGTTATTTGAATATTGTATATTATGCTGTTTTAGTCTTTATTCTTTTGTTTCTGACTTGACAGCTGTCCATCAGAATGGTTTGTCCATGAACCAGATGCTGATGGGTTTATCACCAAACGTACTCCCTGGGCCCAAAGAGGGAGATTTGGCTGGTCATGACATGGGACATGAGTCGAAAAGGATGCATATTGAAAAAGGTAATATATGATTATAAGGTCTTGTTTTTCCTGCTCAACATATGAACTAGGTTTTAATCATAGAACAACGTATATTTCTAGATTATATTAGAAGATGGAATATAAACATTTAAAAAACCTATAATATTAAGTAAAATGCCTATTCAACAAAAAAGAAATATGAATGAGACATATTTATCTTAAACAACAGGTAAATGTTCATTTATTTTCCAGTACATTTAAAAAAAGAGAATTGTTTGTTTTAATTGTTATCTCTGAGTTCCTCAAGGACTATAGTTGTTCTTTCTCCGTGCTTTTAGGGTCAATTGTCATTTTACTTAGCATAATAGAGCAAGGACAATATACAAAGGATTATTATGATTATTTTTTGGATTAAAAGACACATGGTCATTTGATCAACCAAGAAATATAGTGAATCTTATCAACCAATGTACTAGTAGTTGTTTCTAAAGTGTATGCAACAAATAACAAAGCCAAGATTGTGCAAAGCTGTGAGAGTTTCCTATTTATATTTTATTTGTACCAGCCTAACTCATTTTCACAGGCAAAAATTTGTCTTTTCATGCCTTATTTCATGAAATACTTTCATGGAGAATTGAAATATTATTTTACATGCATGTTGGAAATTTATGCTATTGGATGCAAATTAATGTTTTCAAATGGTAAATTTAAATTGGGACCACTGCAGCCCTGCCATATCTTTTTCATCTTAATTTAATATTTTCAAATTTTATTAATAATATAGACTGGATACTTTGACTGTCTTTTTTGACATGAATATCAAGTAATCAACGTTATGAAAAGGATTGTTTCTTTGGAAAACATAATTATACAAAAGGTACAATTCATTGGCTGTCAAAAAGGAAGATAAGTAAAGTTGGCTATTTAGATAATCAGAATGACATGGTTGGAGAAAGACTGAGTTTAGGTGGACCAACCATTTTTCCTTGAAAATGACTATTCACAAAAAGTAAAAATGCTTACATAAACATTTTTCTATTCAACATGAAAACAGCTCTGCTGAGTCCTTAGGAAGAAAGAACACTGCATTTCTATAAATTAAATTATCGGCATTATGCAATTAATAAGAAAATGGTAATCTTTTCTAGGTGCTAACATGTCAAAATCTAGGCATATTTGAGAGCAGCATTAAGGCAACTTCCCAATTATTTATTTTAAAATTCGCTATCAAATATTATCACAAAGCTGGGTGGAACATATACAAGTGCATCAGTGAACAAGATTGCCTCTAAATGTCTAATTCTAATTTTCTGTGAGTTCTTCTTCAAAAATGAAGAAAAATATATAATGCCTATGTATCTTTTGACATATACCTTTTATATTTAATCAAAAACAAATTTGAGGAAATATTATGGAAATTTTTATAGTAATAAAATATAAAACTGCATAGATGATTTAAGTTTTAAGTAAGAATATTGAAATATAAAAATTCATTATTTGGGTTAAGTAGCCATTCTCCACTAGGGTTCTATGAAAGAATGAAGCCCTATAGAAAATGATTTTAGTGATTCATTTCTCAGTTTTCCCATAGATGCTACATAGCTAGTTTCACTTGAAATGCATAAGAGAGAAGTTTTATGATATACAGTGGTTGTCAGGATATTAGGGTTTAGTCCTCTTGCAGAACCTTGGTGAAAAAAGGTTGGGAGTGAAATATAAAAGCCTGGAGGTGGTAGTGAAGAGAACACCAAAGAAATGACCAATAATATGATTGGAATAATGAATCTCACTGGAATTTTTGGTGGGAGCTTTCTACACTCTCATGTTTCAAGTTGAGTTGACTATAATTTTTGTAACTTTCTTTTTCTGTGAGTCTTCAGTTCTGTCTGCCTATCTGCCCATCATCTGTCTATATACCCATCATCTATTTGTTACTACTATTTTAACTTTACCATCATAGAGCCTTTCCTGAGATACCATACTAGGTTGATATAGGGATCCCACTGCTGGTGTTCCTGTGTGCCTGCCCTCCAAATCTTCGTTACAACATTTTCCTTGTTATTTGGAAGTTATTTTTTCATTGGTCTGCTTCCAGTACTAGACTGTATACGCCTTGGAGTCATGTGTGTATTACATTTGCTTTAAACAGACTAGACAATCTATGAATGCATATTGATCTGTGCTAAATTACTAGAAGATTCTAAGAGATGGTGAAAGTTAAAATAACTGTGATGATGAAAGGCAAAAGGTGGAATTTCATAACCTTTAGAACATACATTTATATGGAACAGTAGAATGTTCTGGCCAGGAATATACACAAAAACTTTCTATATCACTTATGGTACTTCTTATCATATCTTAAGTTTTTTAAATGGTTTTGCTGTCAGAATAAAGACCTTGATCATATCCCAACAGTTTTTCAATATTTTAATGTATATTTTATAAAGGAAAGTAAGTTTTTAATATTCTCCCTAGAAATGTGAAACTACCTTTAAACTCATAATTTCAAATGTAGTTATGGAATCGTGGACATTGTAATAGATTTTGATACTCTTACAGTAAGCATTTTATTATATGATGCTCATCTCTTTTATGTACTCTCTTTTATCTATTTTTCAGCATACTGAATTAATAGTAAATATTCATAGGCTTTCTAGATTGATAGGGTCTACTAAATTAAAAATTGTTTTCTTTCATGACTACATTTATCATGTGCTGCATACTTGCCCTGTAACTTTCTTACTACACATATCTGTATTAAAACAAGTGACTTCATTTAGAGACATTTGTAGAGAAATTAATTACATGTTTGTGTCATTTTAGGCTTGAACTTCTTAAATGTAATTTGCTGCCGACCACTTTAAATCATTCAAAAGATAACAATTCTTAAGAAAACATTGATGGGCTACTCTGGTGGCGCAGCGGTTGAGAGTCCGCCTGCCGATGCAGGGGACGGGGGTTCGTACCCCGGTCCGGGAAGATCCCACATGCCGCGGAGTGGCTGGGCCCGTCAGCCATGGCCGCTGAGCCTGCGCGTCCGAAGCCTGTGCTCCACAACGGGAGAGGCCACAGCAGTGAGAGGCCCGCGTACCACAAAAAAAAAAAAAAAAAAAAAGAGATACCAAAATTAGTTTGTATGCTGAGGTCTAAAATCTTAATCACCAGTAACTTTTAAGCATTTTAAAATCTTCTTAATATTAAAAAGCTATTGACTTTATTAGAATATTTACGTCACTATTAGTTGAAGGACCAGTAGCTTTACAGGTGTTAGAACTCAGAAGTACTAAGTGCTGAGTAAATTTGCTACTTAGTTTTTAAAATAAAAACACTCTAATGGGTTTTTGAACCCAGGAAGAGTTTAATTAAAGTACATTCAAAATATAAATATGAAAAACAAGTTAGTGTATCAAGAAGTAATAGACATATAATATTGTTTCAAGCATCCCAAGTGTAAGGAGAAATGATTTTAATAGTATGAACTTTGACTAAAATTAGGAGTTTGTCAAGGATATGTGCTGAGGAAATCTATGATACAGCTCATAGCCTCAAAACCAATTTTATGTCTTTTAACTTTTCCAAACATACTGCAAGTTCTCTAGAGCTTTCTGGATTTTAAAAACATTGCTGATTTTTACCCTCAGTCTAAATTTAGTGGAATAGGCAGTACTAATTGACATTTTCTTTTTTTTTAATTGAAGTATAGTTGATTTACAATGTTGTGTTAGTTTCTGGTGTACAGCAAAAGTGATTCAGCTTTATATATATGAAACAATGAAAGAATTACATATGTATATGTATGTATATATATAATATATTATTTCTCAGATTCTTTTCCAATATAGGGTTATTATACGATATTGAGTATAGTTTCCTGTCCTATACAGTAGGACCCTTTTGTTTATCTATTTTATATAAAGAAGTGTGTAAATGTTAATCCCAAACTCCTAATTTATCCCTCCCCCTACCCTTTCCCCTTTGGTAACCATGAGTTTTTTTCTATGCCTGTGAGTCTGTTTCTGTTTTGTAAATAAGCTCATTTGTATCTTTTTTTTTTTTTAGATTCCACATATAAGAGATATCACATGATATTTGTCTTTCTGTCTTACTTCACTTAGTATGATAATCTCTAGGTCCATCCATGTTGCTGTAAATGGCATTATTTTATTCTTCTTTATGGCTGAGCAATATTCCATTGTATATATGTACCACATCTTCTTTATCCATTTATCTGTCAATGGACACTTAGGTTGCTTCCATGACTTGGGTATTCTATGAACATTGGGGTGCATGTATATTTTCAAATTAGAGTTTTCTCTGAATATATGCCCGGCATTTAAATTATATAAATAGGCTCCCTGTTTCTTTATGCTGCACTTCTCTCTTTATCCCCACAAAATCTGTCTCTTGGTGCTAATTTACAGTGTTACTTCTCTTATGCATAATTTTTTCCTTGGTTTTTCTAAAATTGCTTTAATTGCTGCTATTTCCAACACATTTTTGAGCATGTTTTATACCTTGCACGTAGTTTCACATGCACATTTTTGTTATTATGGAATTTATCTAATTTTTTGCTAACCAAAAATCAAATGTATGCTACAGATATGATACTGTATGCTACAGTATCAGCTTTTTTCCAATTATAGAAAATGTGCGCATTTATAATTGGAACTAAGTACTGAATACCTAATTTATGTTAGTGTATTTCAGTCTTGGACTAAATAAACCAAAATTATATAATCAAAATTTACTGAATGTCAGATATGTGAAATAAACCATATGAAATACAAAACTTCCCTTCTTCTTTTGCTGCTACAGTTGCACAGAATTTTTCTTCATATATATTCTAATTTTCCCTATGGTTGAGGCTTTTCCCTTTATTTGTTTTCATAAAAAATATGACAACTTTCATTGGTGACTCCTGACATTTTATTTTTTTATTTTTCATTTTTTCTAATTATATATATTTTTATTGAAGTATAGTTGATGTACAATATTATGTTACAGGTGTACAATATAGTGATTCACAATTTTAAGTTATACTCCATTTATAGTTATTATAAAATATTGGCTATATTCCCTGTGTTGTACAATATATCCTTGTAGATTATTCCATATATAATAGTTTGTATCTCTTGCCATTTTAGAAGCAGCAATAATTTAAGATGAGGCAGGAAATACAGGGGATTTGCTTCAGGCCATGAAACATTTCTTTTGTCACATATTCTTCCTTGGCAGTGCCCAATATTTCCAATGGTTAACAGACTTGTATGGAAGGTTCTCATTTTGGTATTCTGAATTTGAGGACAAAGCACTAAAGGCAATAAAGTAGTTAGCAAACTGGCCATATTGGGATACCCTCTTATTAATGCTTTATTCTTAGCATCCAACCTTGTGGACCACTTTCCTACAAAACATCTTTCTTAAATGACTGCCATCACTTTTTTCCTATTTGTGGAAATAATTTTTTTGAAATATATTTCCTTTTGCACATTTCTCGTTGTTTAAAAATTCTACTTTTAGGATTGTCTTCAAAAATGACTTCCTTTTTTCAATTCTAGATTAACATTACACAAATTAATTTATAGTAAATATCATACACACATATATCAAAAATCTGAACCTGTTAGTATCTCATGTGACTATATAGATGTACACAGAGTGAAAAACGCTTTTCTTTAGAAATTTCTATATTTTGGTAATGTTAGCACACTATATGTGAGCCACTTATAAAATGAACTACCTCAATGTTACCTAAAGTTTACATTTTCCAGGAATTTATTATTATGTAATTAATATGAACATTACTAAAAGAAATAGGGCCATTTATTGATGCCAAAGATGTCAGTTGCTTCTCCAGGACATCCATAACTTTAGTTTTTAAAAACTGTTTTGGACACTTAGAAAGTTGAATCATGTTACCACTGCTGATAATTTTCATGAACTAAATGCTATTAGCGAGTATTTAGTTTTGGATACATTATAAATAATAATATACATTTATAATAATTTTACTTACTGTAATAGTTTTACTTTTACTTAGATGAAATGTCTTTTCTCCATGGAAAAAACAGAATAGACTATTAGTTATTCCACTTATTCAGCTTTATTTTTTTGAGCTTTTTTGATAGGCACAGAATGACTCACTTCCTCACTGTTTAAGAAATATTTTTATGTAGTCATGCCAATAGCTAATATTTTTATAGCATTAAAAGTGAGGTAGGAGTAAATTACTAGTAGATTAACATATTAGCTCCACATACAAATTTGCTTCATGTAATGATTTATTTATGAATTATTATAAATTATTTTATTCCCTTCATTTAAAATGTTTATTGACTTAATGAATTGATTATCTCTAATTTTTAATTTTGGAATTTATTTGCATATTGCTTAAACCATGGATTTCTATTTTTTCTAGTTTCAAGTTGAAATTTTACATATTCTGGTGTAGAAGTGATCTAAAGGGAATGTGTACATTCTTCTGTATGTTTATTTGAGAATTAGCTCAACTTCAAACTTCATTTTAGAAATATTATATCCTATATTTTTTAGTGAAGCTAAAACAATTTTTCTTTTGTATATTTTTATTTCATACATGGGCAAATATATATGTTTCTAAAAGAACTACAAAACACTGTCCTTTCTTCCCTGATTAGACATATTAAGAAATGTACAAAAAAATAGGCCATTAAAAGTTCAGTGACTCAGAGAGCTTTCTTAATCTTTTTTATCTAAACTGATAGCAAAATATAAATGCCAGTTTCTGCAGATAAGCTTCGTGTGATGTTGTTTTTGTAGAACAAAACAGGAGATATCTACAATCTCATATGTTTCAACCTAATACTTTTGAACATTTTTCTATTCTGAGATGTAAATTAGAATTTCTTCTAAAGAGCTTAATAAAAAAAGAAAAAAATGACATTTAAAAATATATTTCCAATCTTGCCTAATATTCACAGTCTGCTTTTATTGAACCTTTTTAATATTCTTACATGTGCTTATGTGTGCCCCTGCACATGGGGCAAACACACAGGGCTTTATCTTCATTTGATAGATGAGGGAGTGATACTACTTTGAATGCTATGTTATGAGTTAAGAAGCAAAGTAATAGCCCCCTTGTCTCTTGTGCTTGAAGCAGTTTGAATTCCTCCATCAACTTGATGGAATGATTTAACACATCATTCAGCCTTGTTTGCAGGACCTGTAAGGTGACAGCAAAGCTCAGGTAAATCTTAAAGATATGGGAACTAATTTGGAGGAGTTTATATAACACATTAGATGAAAGGTCAATATGGAACTCATGGCTATTAAGTTTAAATGCATAAAAACCTGACAGTATTTTGAACATATTTTAAAAGAGATATTGCCCACCCATTCTGGAGAACTGGGTATGATGTTTTCCTCTGACTTTTCCTTATCTATTACCACTTATTCTTGTGCCTTTTGGCAAACTATTCCTAGAAATTTGTGTGATAACTTCAGCATATGAAAATCTGTTTTGTTCCAGTAGAAGCTATATTTTAAACTTTCCTTAAATTTTTACATTACCATTGTCGCTAGTATCTTATGCTACAGTTTCAGAATATTAAACAAGTACAATTGTTTTAACTACTGTGAAATTGACAGATGAAGCTGAAAACCAAAAGCACCTTTCATGGGATTTTAAACACTATTTTCCTCCATATGCCATCCCAATTATTATTTAGATATTACATTCCTAATTTACTGTTAAGGTTGATTAGAATTCAAGCCTCTCAAAAGCATGCACCAAAGGTCTTGGGCTGTAGAAAACATTTTTATAAAATAATCCATTAATGCAGAGGAGTGCAACTAAATTAGTTAGCAATTTGCTGAGCATGAATTAATGAATAGAGCTTCTTCCAGCTCCCAGAGTTGTAATTTTCATAATAACCTCAGACCTTTATTTGGCAGGTTGTTTAGTTTTTTCGTTTGAAGGTTTTCATTAGTCTAATGAGGACTGTGCAAGGGCGAGCAGTCAGCACAATTTACATGGGGAAGCTATCATAATAAATGAAGCAATTTGAATAACACGCAAGGGTTTATGCAACAAGATAAGAAGAGATTGTAGAGTGAGATTTAGAGGTAACCAATACATTAGACCAACTAATAACTGAAGTAATCCCAATAAAAGGCTTAAGTGAAAGGAATGAAATTAATGATATATACAAAGTTGTAATGATATGATACATGATTCATTAGATTAATAAAATAAGTATTCAATTGTTTTTAGTGCTTTTCGTCTAAGCTTTGTTTGTATCAGGCATTTTAATTAGGTTTGTTCACTGGATCACTTTGCTTAGTTAACTTTTAGACCATAGCTGAGGTTTTTAATGATATCTTTTCTTTCTTATTTACACTTTATAGCCTTGATAGTTCATTGAATTAATTATATGCAATATATTGTGTATGGAGATGGTTTTTAAAAGTAATTGCATATAGCTCCACCTAAGTGGTGATTAAACTTTAAGTATGAATGCCCAGTATGTTTCTCAGTTTTTAAAAACAACTGTTTTTTGCTTCTACTCTTGATAAAGTACCTTTATAAGTAGTTGACAAAGGTTGTGATGTCCTATAATTCACACCAAATTGTAATAACTAAGATTTTTTAATTGCTAAATTCCCAGATTAAGAAGAGCCACTCATAAAAGACATTATTAGAAATTATTCACTTATAGTCAATGTAATTCTTTAAGATACAATAGAAAATGTGTCTTAAAAATAGCTATAATTTTATTTTCTTCTTTACATGTCTTTCTATTGAAAAATGAATTTTTGTTTGGATTGGTTTGAGAATTAAAACTTTTATGCAAGTAATTCAGTCTGAATGTTCAGCATCCTTTTATAAGAGATGAAGAAAGAGTTGATAGGATTTTTTTTTAATTCTATAGCAAGTGACATAAAACTTTAAAAAGCAGGTTTCATGTTTGATATGTGAAGTCAAATTACTTTAAAACTAAGTAAAATGTAATTTTCAATGTCATTATGTATCAGCCTTTATGAGGTCACACCTTGAGGGAATTCTTCTTCTAGTTAAATATCTGTGATAAGTGGCCCAAATCAGTGGACTTTTATGAAGTCACACCTTGAGGGAATTCTTCTTCTAGTTAAATATCTGTGATAAGTGGCCCAAATCAGTGGACTTTTATGAAGTGTTTGCCATTCTGTTGTTCCCTTCTTCTGAGTTTGGAAGTCCTGGCATGTATCTTTACCCCAGTTTCAAATCACAGTCTCTTGCTGTAGATAAATTAATGGATAATTATATTCCTTCTTTGTTTATGAAGGAAACAAGTGGTTTAGCCTTCTTACATTTGTGAATATGTTAAAAGACGGTTAGGATATATTTAAAAAATAATGATGGCTCTATATTTCAAACTTGTAATTATATTTATCTTTAAGGTTTAGCCTTTGAAAAGGGGCAACATTGAATTCTTTCATGGACTATATTTTGTTAATTTCTTTTCAGTAAAAACTACTTCCAGAAAATGAAGTCGTTTTCTTTCTTTTTCTTTCTTCCTTTCTCTCTCTCTTTCTTTTTTCTTTCTTTCTTTCTTTCTTTCTTTCTTTCTTTCTTTCTTTCTTTCTTTCTTTCTTTCTTTCTTTCTTTCTTTCTTTCTTTCCTTCTTTCCTTCTGCATTTGAAGTATATGGATACAGATTTAAATATAATTTTGTATCTTGATATTATCTTTGTATTAATTATAAAACTGGGATAACTATTAAATATTTTGTAGTTGCTAGTGGAGCATAAAAATAAATATATAATTCTTTGAGTTATATCTATCAATTTGCTGTATAATTGACTTTATAATTTATTTGTTATTTATGAATATTATTAATTACTATCTATTCTATCATGACCAAAACTAACCTAAGGCTTTTGTGAAAAAAGTTTGAGTTCACAAAGCAATTTCATTATTCATTTAAGAAGCAATTTTCACTGGAAGCACTCTAGCACAGGGGTAAAGAGCATAGTCTGAGAATTAGACCTCTTTGTATTCAAGTCCAGGTTAAAGTTGTAAACCTGGTACATTATATAACATCCTTGGCCTTCAGTTTTTCATCTGTGAAAATAGACAAATAGTACCTGAAATATAATCACAAAGTTTTGTTATGGGAATTAAGCGCTCAGCCTGTATGATATATTGTATACATGGTAGGTCCCTTCAGGAAAGAGACTGTGCGTAGGAACAGAATTCAAGATGTGACTGGAGAGGATAATGCAGTAATCCAGGGCTTAGTAGAAGCCGTGCTGTCACATTTTGGTGCTCCATCTGATCTGCTTGCTGGGGCATTCAGTTGACTGATCCATCCAGAGGACACAGACACATCTTGAAGTGACACAGATCAGAGAGCAAGGTAGAGAGGGTGGACAGTGAATATGGAGCAGACTGACAGGAATCATAAGTCACTGCATTTCACGCTTGGTGAATGCGAGTTTGGGTCTGTGTTATTTACAACAAGATCTGCAGTGTCTGTCACTATGGTGCGCTGTAATGCATTACATAAAGGGGTGAATGGTTTATCTGATCAGTGGTCATTTGATGTAAGTAGTAACACCAAAGAGAAGATCACAATTCCAAGAAACATTTGTGGAAGGATATGGAATAGTTTTATAGCTGTAATCTCATACCTTTAAATAAATCATTGTAAATCGTTTCTTAGCAGCATTCTAACAAATTTACCATTTATTAAAAAAAAAGCAAGCAATTTTCTCTGTATTTCTTCATGTCTTCATTAATTCAGCAAACGATTTGCAATTACCTGCTATATGGCAGGCACAGTGTTTGTTGCTGAGAATTCAGAGATGAATTTTAAATGAAGGATATAAGACATTGTTCTTTTCTTTTTTTAAGGCATACTAATGAGAAGCTTTTGAATTAAATTGATGATACCGAGGGACAATCCTATATATAGGAGTTATTCAAAAATGCCATACTTCTTGCCATACTTTGCCTAAATGTAAACTCTATTAAAAAATGGCTATGTGTCTCATGGCTTTGTTGTTTCCTTCCATTTTATTGGCCATCATGAATACACAGGAAGTTTTCCATTCCACCTCCTCTACAGTCATGCAACAGGTGTAGTTTTACACCTGAAGCTAGATTGAGAATTGTCATAGACAGTGGTGTGCATTGCTTTACAGGTAACAATGAGACAATTTTAGGAAACAGATATGCAGTAAATCATTATTGTGTTAAAGGATGTTATCATGTTATCTCTCATGACAAGGGAGAGGACGTGGCACTTCTTGGCGACCTTTAACAGAAATAGTCCTTTTAAACCTAGATCTAAGGATGGAATGCCTTTCTGAGTTTTGCTATTTACAGATAGGATGGAAGACCAGACATGACCTACATCATAAATTGTCTTGCAATTGGGGTGGGGGGTGGATTTTTGAAGACAAATAGTGCCACATTCTCCAAATCAGTGTTCTCTCCACTTATGCTATCTAAAATAAAATCCAAATCTAGGCAGGTGGGCAATTTAAGGGTAGTGTATTTCCTTATCTCACAAGATTTAAGTTAGATACTCTATGCATCACTTAGAAAAGTATTTGGAACAGTTATCTGTTCAAGAATGTTGGTTCCCTTTGTCTACAGAGAAAGAAATCAAGAATTTAATTATGTCTCCATACATGGAAATAAAAGCATTATGCAAATCAAGTTTTTTTTTTCTGTAGTTTTCCTCTAAACTGCAATTTACATATTTGTTCTTGAGGTTTTTTTAGTTAGTTTTGTTTTAATCTAAGTATTTTGAGTTTTCAGTTTATATCATCTTTACTAGGATCCAGCTTAAAGAAAAAACAACATTGGATTATAAATCTATAAAAGACTCCAATAAAGGATGCATGCTAATGCCAGTTTCTCCTCCAAACATTACTCAGAGGCCAAAGTCAATAGGATTAAATTTTTCTTCTGTTGCTTTTGAGTTTCTAATGATGAACCTAAATCCTTTCAATCCCAACATAATCATAGCTCATGCTGCATCCTAACTTAAATGCAATATTCAAGTTTAGGCAGCGGGTGGAAGGAGAGAGAAGTCTATTCCAGTAATATTGGAGACAGCCTCCTTTTTTTTTTTTTGTTTACTATTAATTCATATTCCTCAAGGGTCTCCAATCTTTTATTTCATATATATATATATATTTGATTCCACTATAATTCTTTTTATTCTAAGAGCCTTCATAGGCTTGGAATAATTGCTAATGATGCAAATAGCTGAGATTATAGTCCTCTCAAAATGTCCATTTATTGTCCAAATTGAATCCTACTTTTGGCTTCAAATAGCCAAAGCTCTAGGTTTTCTTTTTAAAGGTAGACTAGCCTTAGGATTATTTTTTTCCATAGTACATGGAAGGTACAATGAGAAACTCTAAAGTTAGAATTCAAATTAGAGTTTATATTTTCTCTTTGAAGGAAAATTTGTCTTCTTACAGCATTCATGTATGAAACACTGATGGACTGAACACTGTCAATGTTTCAGGAATCATGGCAGTGGATGGAGAAGAACTAGTCCCATTCTCATTGGTTTAGACCAGCCCCCAAAGAGAAATATTTATTTATCAGGAAAGAATTTTAAGAGGGAAGTTCAGAATCATGAAAGTGACATGATCAATAGTCAATAGGACACTATCAACACATGTATTTCTTTCTTTCTACCAATTATTTATGGCTAATAATTTAAATCTCCACCACCAAATGAGAAAAACTACAGTTATGTATGAAATTAATTCAGATGATTAAAGACGGTTATTTTTACTTTTTTCACATAATAGATTTCTCTCTGTACGATGGTACATTTTTTTATAATTCGTTTACAATCTTGCAATTTGTAATGTTGAAGAAAAGAACTGGGCAAAGATCAGTGATTTTGCCATAAATGTCAATAAGTTTTTTAAAGGATGTTAAGCTAAAGGATATTAGAGTGGAATACTGCAGTAACTCATTTTTAGAACCCGTAGAATCAACATAATTAAAATCAATCGCAAAGCAAATTTCACAGGGTATATTTTTTTTAGATAACAAAAATTTAACTCTTAACAAGTAAAACTGTCACTGATATTCCAAGCAAAAATGTTATGCTTTTACATTGTTTTCATTTAATTATGGCAGAAGACCTCTGTTTAATGACAGCAAATAATTCATATGATGTTATCAATAATAATGTAATGTAATTAAACTAGTATATATAAACTGTAATATGTAGAGTAAGTTTATGTATACAAATTGCAAATCCAATATGCATCTTGCAAAGAAAAAAAAAATAATCCAGATCTTAAATAGTCAAGTAATGAATGTTTTCTTTGATATTTTCCATAATTTACCTTTTTATTGAAGGTATTGTATAGTCTATTTGTATAATGAAATATTAAAGTAAGCCATGACAGTTTTTTAAAAATCATAATCATTAAGAGAAATTAAGTCAGACATAAGAGAAAGTTTAAGAGCCAATAGAAAATCATTCCAGAAAACCATAAAAATACTTCCTTGAGTAACTGATACTCAGTATCATCCAAGGAAGCAATCTTTCTTTGCTTAGTGTTGGCTAGTTAATACCATACACCTGATTGCAAAGCATTCTAAAGTGAAATTTCTATGGAACCTTATATACTAGGACTTTATAAAGAACAAAATAATCAATGAACTTCATTTTCCACAAATACTAGCATCATAGTTTGCACCTATTACTTACAAAAATATTTCTAGGGAAATAAAGTTCAGAATATTGTTTCTTTCCTACTTCATGAAAAATGCTATGAAATATAATAATTTGTATTTAACAAAACTTAAAATAAAGAACATGTATTAATAGGACATGTATGTGTAAAGAAAGGGCTTATGGGATTAATAGATAACCACCATATAGATTTTTATTTATGTTGGTGATCAATCAATTACTTGAAAAATACCTCCAATTTTAGCTTAGAAAATATTGTAGAACTTGATTAGTAAGTTTGCTACCTATGATATTTTTATGGTAGACCAAATATCCTAATTTGTGTGAGTAACATAAATTTAAATAAAATGAAAACCTACAAATCGCCATAATGTCCACAGAGCTATAAGATTTCAAAAAGATTTTTATTGTATCATAAGAATTATGATGTTATATAGAATGAAAGCACCGTAAAAAATCTGGATTTTTTTATATATAGTATCAGTTCCATTTATTAATGATAGTTATGGTGATATTTGTTTTTGTGATAACCCACATATAATATCTGTCCTAAGAATGACATGACCAAAGGCATTTGTAATTATATTTACTTCTGAAAGATTATGGTTTATAGTTAAAACAAAAGAGGCATCCTGTCATTTTCTAAACCTGTTAAATGTGACAGAATCTATTTTTCTGCCAACTTGTGAGGACCAGGCAGTGAGCAAATTTGCTGTGGTCAGCTAAGTGTAACCACTGAGCAGGAAAGTGAATTTAATAATGCATTATTGTTCTTCACTGAAGGTGAACTGTTACAGTGCCTTTGTTATAGCCGACTTTGCCTCTGCTTAGGTTTCCAGATGCTGTGTAGATTACCTGCTTAAAATCTCTAATGCAAGATAAAATGTAGCAGGTATACTTTTATATTAACATAAATGCATCCTTTTTAGGGCCATAATACTGAATCTAATTGGAAATATTTTCTAATTATATTGCCTTGTGAATTCATGTTATAAATAAGCATTTGCTATATAATATAGAATAAGTGACATGGAAGTAGAAATTCATAAAGCTTATCTTATACTATTGGTGATTTATTTTGTTGATACTGAAAAGAACTTTCTAATATTTTATGATATGATAAAGAATATCATCTTTTAAATCAAGTTTATTTTATTTTCCATATTTTAAAACAAACTAAAAAATAGAAGAAACTCTTGAAAATAGATTCAGTTCTCCCATAACTACAGTTTTTTAATGCCCTTTCTTTTCCAGTTCTAACTTATTTTGATGCTTTCTTTTTAAATGCATTGATTAACTGTAGAATTTTCATAACATTTTTAGCTCTCATTGAGTTGAAAAATGCATGGTAAAGAATTAAAGTTTTGCTGTGATTTTTCTTTTTCTATTTTTTCCAAGTTCAATTCATTAAAAAATAAAATAGAATATGTAGAAGATAATGTCTTGAAAGAATTAGAAAGAAATGTAAGCTTTATTTAGGAAATCAAAACATGAGGAATGTATGCATGTAGATTACTTATATCATTGTAAATTCTCATATTGATAGAGTTTCCTGTCATTAAGATTTTCAAAGAGCTCATGAAAATATTGCAAGTTGTAGGCTCCTGTTAGCTTAACATGATATAGATTCATAGTTGGGAATCGAACAGTTAATTTGGAAGTTATCTCTCAGAGATTTTTTTTTTTCTAGTGAGTCTTTTGAAGGAGATGTTTCTTATAATCCGTAACTGAAAAGCACACAAAACCTAATCTCTGGTGTCACTGCTGAACTTTATGGGAAAGAGGCTAAGAAGAGCATTTTTCTGAATATCAGGAGCACCCATCAATGAATATCACTACAGACCATAGAACATGCAAGTTCCAGAGGCAGGAGGAAACCAGGAGTTGACTAAAAAAAAATAAATAATAGCAGCTAGACCCAGTGTGAGAATGCTTTTATAGAACAGTAAATAAGAAAGCGATTTCCACCATTGTTTTTCTCTTAACAAATAGAGCTCTGTGAATATAGTAGAACCATAACAGTTTTAGCTACATTTGCACTCTAACATATAAATATTAAATATTTTGATTCTATTCAGTAATTACAAAATAAAATATAATCAACTGTGCAGTCTTGAAGAAAGAGAAATGAATTATAGTGTGATGGTAAATATAAATACTTACTTTCTAAAATGATTTAAACTCTTTGATTACACTGTTAACAATGTTAGTCCTTCCTTTTATTTTATTAATTTTTTTAATCATATACATTTCAGATGTACAGCATTATAATTCAACATCTGTGTATACTACAAAGCGATCACCAGAAGTCTAGCTCTTATCCATCACCATACAGTTGACCCCTTCAACCATTTTGCCCACACCCAACCCCCTTCCCCTCTGATCTGTTTTCTGCATCTATGAGTTCACTTTTGTTTCATTTTGTTTGTTGGTTGGTTTTGTTTTAGTTACAAAATTTTTTTTTAGATTCTCCTTATGAGAGAGATCATAAGACGTTTGTCTTTCTTTGTCTGATTTACTTTGTTTAGTGTAATAACCTCTAGGTCCATCTGTGTTATTGCAAATGGCTGAACAGTATTTCAGTTTATGGCTGAGTAGTATTCCATTGTATTACATATATACCACTCCTTCTTTATCCATTCACCTATTGACAGACACCTAGATTGTTTCCATATATATCTTGCCTATTGTACATAATGTTTCAGTAAACATAGGGGTGTATATATCTTTTCAAATTAGTGTTTTCATGTTCTTTGGATAAATATCCAGAAGTGGAAAAGCTTCATTATATGGTAGTTTTATTCTTAATTTTTTGAGGAAACTCCATACTGTTTTCCACAGTGGCTGCACCAATTTACAGTCCCCCCAGCAGTGTATGAGAGTCCCTTTTTCTCCACATCTTCCCCAACACGTGTTATTCCTTGTCTTTTTGATAATAGCCATTCTAACAGGTGTGAGATATCTGTTTCTGTGTCAGTATCATACTGTTTTGATGAGGTTAGTTTTGTAGTAGTTTGACATCAGGGACCATGATACCTCCAACTTTGTTCTTTCTCAGTATTGTTTTGGCTATTCAAGGTCTCTGTTGGTTCCATACAAATTTTAGAATTACTTATTCTAGTTCTGTGAAATATGCCATTGCCATATTGATAGGGATTACATTGAATCTATAGATTGTTTTGGGTAGTATTGACATTTTAACAATATTCATTTTTCTAATCCATGAGCATGAAATGTCTTTCCATTTTTTTGTATCTTCTTAAATTTCTTTCATCCACGCCTTATAGTTTTCAGTGTACAAGTCTTTCACCTCCTAGTTGGTCTTCCTTCAAAAAGGACAGGAAAGATTAAACAAAATTGAAATGCAACAAATACATGTTTAACTTGATGCTGAAATTTTGATTTAAAACAAAATAAAAGTAGACTTCCTTAGGCAAGAAAGGTTCCTAACACTTGAAACTTCAGTCAATCTTAAAGATTTTTCTTTTTAAACTAAATTTGTGATATAGCTTGCAGTTTCTAAAAATCTTCAGAAACTTCTGCAGGTTGATTTTCAGCTGTAGGTTGATTTTTCCCCAGTAATTTTCTCTGGGGAAATTCATGTGAAAGTTTGTTTATTTCAGACTGCTGATTTTCTTAGCACTTGAGGTTCCTTTTTTTTTTCCCACAGATGTAGTGTTAAAGAAAGCCAGCACATTATCCCAGTTCTTCAGGACCTATTTTCATGGGTCCCGCCTCTCTTTTTAGATCTTCAGGAGCCTCATTCCCTCATTTTTGGATATTAGAGTCTTCTTTAGCCACTGTAGAGTTTATGGCTGCGTCTTATGGTCTCATGGAATTAATTACATGGTTCTTATTTAATATCTTCAGAGGAGTAAAATGTACTAGTGAGAAATACATTCACTCTATACCATTCAAACTAAATCCCAACGTTCGTTAGTCACTTCAAATGTAGTATTGAAATATCTAACTTACTACAGGAATTACATGATTCTGTGTAAGTGGAGTGTCAGTGTTTCCTTCCAAGTTCACAATCTCTTATCTGTGTTCTCTCTAATCCCTTTCCTTGCTCAGAATTCTTATATAGGTAGGGAGGACCTTCCAAAGTTTCTTTTGTCACTCCTGCCTCTTCAAACACTGCAGACAAAATCAATTTTGCATAAAGTAATTCTCCTTGGAGGAAAACAAACAGAACAACAACACAAACAAACAAAAACTCATAGAACTACACTTATCTCCTTCCTAATAAAATGATGAAATTGATGATAGCTTCAGGTATTTTATCTTAAAAGTTCAAATAATTAGATTTTTAACCTTAGTATTATTTTAATTCCTTCTATACTCTAGCCTTGAGAAACAATCAATGTGAAGTATCTAAAAGCAGTGGCCTTGGGTGGGGCATCTATCTTTAAAGGTCAAACAATAGTGTACCCTGACATCCAGTTGATGGGTGGTTATGTTTGCAGGTCTAGAGAAGTAGGAAAAGGTTCAATGAAAATTCAGAAGCTGGCATATCCGATGCATAAAATGATTTGGATTCTTGTGGGGTATATTTAGGGAAAACGCTAGTATCACTCATGTATTTATGATTTCAGTAGGAAGAGCTTGATGGAAATATATAAATATACATATATATACACAAATATATGCATTTTCTGTACATTTCTAGAAAACGGCAAATATGTATTGAGCAGCTACTCTGCATCAGGCATCATACCAGATACTGGAGGTACAAAGAGGAACAGGGCATCACAAGGGGCACAATTTCTAATAAGGAAAACAAACATGAGACAAAATTATAGTGTGATAAATCTAACAATTACAGTATATCCAAGGTGGCATCAAAGAAGGAATGATTAAGTATGAAGGAGCCATTGAAGGCTTTGTTGTATCTCTCCTTAGAAGTAGACATTGTAACAACATAGACATTCCTGAAATTTCTTTCCTTCACCCTCCTCTCCTTTTTCCCCTTTATTTTTACCAACAACTATTCATTTTTTGTTTTTTAACATCTTTATTGGAGTATAATTGCTTGACAATGGTGTGTTAGTTTCTGCTGTATAACAAAGTGAATCAGCTATGCATATACATATATCCCCATATCTCCTCCCTTTTGCATCTCCCTCCCACCCTCCCTATCCCACTCCTCTAGGTGGTCACAAAGCACCGAGCTGATCTCTCTGTGCCATGTGGCTGCTTCCCACTAGCTATCTATTTTACATTTGGTAGTGTATATATGTCAATGCTACTCTCTCACTTGGTCCCAGCTTACCCTTCCCCCTCCCCGTGACCTCAAGTCCATTCTTTACATCTGCGTCTTTATTCCTGTCGTGCCCCTAGGTTCTTCAGAACCATTTGCAAATATTTTTTTAAAGGGTACTTAGGAAAAAATTAGGGAAAGGGAACTTTTTTTTTCTTTCTTATCTCTAAAATCAGGGGAGTTGAAATGGTCTTATTTCTTTGTGTGTGTGTGTTTTTTAAATTGGAATATAGTTGATTTACAATGTTGTGCTAGTTTCAGGTGTACAGAAAAGTGAATCAGTTATACATATACATATATCCACTTTTTTTTTTTTTAGAGTCTTTCCCCCTATAGGTCATTACAGAGTACTGAGTAGAGTTCCCTGTGCTATACAGTATCCTTATCAGTTGTCTATGTTATATATAGTATAGTACTTTGTATATAAGGATTTCCTGATTATGGAAGGGAGGCAGGTTGGGGAGGGCACACTGAGTTAGAGTACCCTTAAGCACAGTGAAAGAAATTTAGTGCATATGAAGAAGGTTTTTCATCTAAGAAATAGTTGACATGGGTCTCATTGAAGCCTGAGGACCAAGCACTGGGATAGCTCCTGGGGGCACAGTGCTGAATAAGATGTAAAAAAAAAAAAAAAAGCCTCTGTAAATGTGGAGTTTATCTTCTCATCAGAGGTCAACTATAAACAAGCGAACAACTACTAGGGGAGCGAACATATGAAGGAATATCAAATGGTATTTTGTGCTATGAGCAATACAAAATGGGGTCATGTGATAAGAACAGGGCGGGGCATTATGAGTAAAGATGACCCCAAGAGGCCTCTCTGGGGTACTATTTGAACTGATGTCTGAATGACAAGACAATGCCTGGCAGCCAGAGAAAGTCCAGAGATGGGAGGGGAGTTATTTTAGGCAAAGGGACAAGCAGGTCCATGGCCCTGAGCAGAAAGAGCCTTCATGAAACCTGGTGGCTGGCACATAAAGATTAAGGTGGAAAACATGGTAAGGAGTCCGGAAGGTAGGGAGGTACCAGATCATTTGTACTCTGTGATAAGAAGTTTGTATTTCTTAAGCACCCATTGAGGATTTTAAGCAGGGGAATGACATAATTTTAAGTGGCTTTTGTGCTGCAAATATATAATGGGGTGGGAGGACTAAAATTGAAGAAGAAACTAGTTAAGTGGCTGTTAAAGAGTGTAGGTGAGAAATGCTGGTGACTTTGACTAAGGTGTTGGCAATTAAAATGGAGAGAAATGGATTGCTTGGAGTGGTGCTGAATGGGTTTGCTTGGAGATTTAATAATGGAGAGCACGATAGCAAAAGAGAAATCAGAGTCTCTTACATTGAGGTGTGAGCCTTTTGTGAAGTCCATGAGGGTTACCACTTTCAACCCATCATGCAGTTGAGTGCCCATACAGACAAAACACTCAAAGTATTTGTTAAGTGAATGCATTCCATATCATGCTTAAGCTTGGATTTGAGGAATGACATTTGTCATACAATTACAACAAAGTTAAAATACTTATATTCATAGCCACTTGGTAGAAAATGCAGTCAAGAAATTGATTGATAAATATCTTTCTTCTCCCATATGCTCTGTTTCCCACAGCACACTGACTGTCAGTAGTTTTCTAAGTACTTTACATTAAGCCCTAAGGTTTTGAGAGGAGAGGATGTCTCAAGAATGAGGTGAGATGAGATCACAGCATTCCATGGACTAATCCTTTAACCAAAGTAGCTCTGCCTAGAACTTTAGGGATAAAATTTCACTTGAAAAAGGATTCGCCTGCTAAAAATATTTAAAGTGTTTTAAATCGACTTTTTTAGTAAATTTACTAATTTTAAAAACCATTTAACTTAGACTATCACTTACACTCTTTTCTTTCTTTTTTTTTTTTACGGAATGTTAACTTTAGTTACATCTATATTTGTTAAATTTTCACTAGAATATAGTTTAGGAGGATCAAATCAATACATTCCCCTTAATCATTTACCCTTAAAATGAGAGTAAATAAAATTCTTTATCAAATAAAACAAATATGGGCATTAGTCACTCAAGGAAAAATACTTTAACGACCATGTTTAACCATTTTCAACTCTAATTTTGGTGCAGAATTTTCACTCATTATTTTATAAAGAAACTCTCCAACAAACTAAAATGTGTACATTTAAATGCATCTTTTCCCTCTAGCCAACTTGGGAGAAAATGTTAAACCATTGTTTGACACTTTTAAAGACTTCTTTAGATTATTATTGAATCTTCAAAATATTTATACAAATATTTTCAGTTGCCATAAGATTTTATTAAGGTTTAATGTATTTTGGGAAGTTATCAAAAGTGAAGATTGGCGATCTTGACTTCAATAAAGTAAATAAAGTGCAAACCAAGCCATTTAAGTGTTCATAGCAAATATTTTAAAGCAAAATATACTCAGCATCAAAGCGCTAACTTGGGAAAAATTCATCTGAATTAATTTTAGCGTTTTGTAATCCACAGAACCTGTTAAGGAACTTACCATGTCTATAAAATAAAGCAAATGTATTGTTAATTTCCATATCAAGTTTTCTGAGACTGTCTCATTTTTTCATGACCAAAATTTGATAATCATTTTCACTACTTTATTATTGATTGGTTACTTAATAAAAATTTTCCAAATCATAGTAAAAAATCTTAGTAATATGTTAGTTGTAAGTTCTTAAGCATGGTACAAACCATTTGGGAGTTTTAATTTTGTAAAGAAAATTTACATGATAGATGCCCATTATTATGTCTATAACATCTAAAAATATAATCAATGTCTAGAAGAAAATGTCTTTAAGGTTTTCTTACACCAAATTTTTTTTTTTGCGTTACGCGGGCCTCTCTCTATTGTGGCCTACTGCCGTTGCGGAGCACAGGCTCCGGACATGCAGGCTCAGCGGCCGTGGCTCACGGGCCCAGCCGCTCCGCGGCATGTGGGATCCTCCCGGACTGGGGCACGAACCCGTGTCCCCTGCATCAGCAGGCGGACTCTCAACCACTGCGCCACCAGGGAAGCCCTCTTACACCAAATTTTAATCAGAATTTTGCATTGTACAATATTATGACATAACAAGATACTAATATATTGATAATATTAAGCTTGGTTTTCTAAAGATCATTGTTCTGCATTATAAAATTAAATTACATAAAATATTTTATACTTACTACAATAATTTTAAGAAACATACAGATGCTCTAATATGTTAAGTATTGTTCTTGGAGTTAAGATGTCAAAGTTTTCTTGTCCCTTTTCTTTTAGCTTGTTGTTCTCACCTCTTTTATTTTATTTTATTTTATTTTTTTGCGGTATGCGGGCCTCTCACTGTTGTGGCCTCTCCCGTTGTGGAGCACAGGCTCTGGACGCGCAGGCTCAGCGGCCATGGCTCACGGGCCCAGCTGCTCCACGGCATGTGGGATCTTCCCAGACCGGGGCACGAAACCGTGTCCCCTGCATCGGCAGGCGGACTCTCAACCACTGCGCCACCAGGGAAGTCCTCTCACCTCTTTTAGAGGAAAAGAAAATTATCTATAACGTATCTAGATAATTTATCTAGAATTTCAGCAGGTTTATTTGTTTTGGAAAACTTACAGACAGAAACAAAGTAAAGGCACAATTTTATTTTAGTGGGTTCATTTAAGTGATAAATTTAAACTTTTTCCCCTTTCAAATAGTATGTATACACTATTAAAAATATGGGTTGTAACTTTAATATTTCATGACATTATATAACAATGGAATTTACAGTTTTTATCATCATCAATATTACTTCATCATCCTCTGGCTCTTTTAGAAGTTTTTCTTTTTCCTAATCTAAGATTTAGAATATTTTATTGTAAAATCTAGATGCTGTTTATTTCTTTTCATTCTACATAGCTGCAATTCCTGACTTTGGAAACCATCAAAATATCGTTTACCCTTTAGAAGCTAAAAGATCTGGTGTTGATATTTTGGCTAATTTTAGAAGTAAAATGTCAATATATAATTCAAGAATTTTTTTCCTTTTCTTTATGATTTGTGTAGATATTATTAAGGTAATAAATATTACTCAATGATTCCAAATCCATCAACAAAGTAAGCACACAGTTAAGATATCAAGGATAATTAGATCTTAAAAACAAATAAATATTTCTTGAAAGATTCTGGTCCTTTCCTTGTTGCTATTGATGTTTGTATTTTTCCATCATTTTATGTGTTCCCTGTTTAGTATACCTTCTGTCTATCAAGAAAGTCAACAATAATAAAAATGTAAATCCACATAAAATATGTTGCCTCTCATTGAGAGAACATTTCAAAGATTTTTTTATCAGTTCTTCATTTTTCCCCTGTCAGATGCTGAAATCTTTTACTACCCCTCATATTGCACAGAAATGCAGGTCCACTGATACTGTCTTCTTGTAGCTAAGCTGTGAAGAAGTCAAAATTTCATTTTGTAAAGGCAGTTATCATGAAGAGTGCCGCAGGCCCAGGTTATTGGTCCTTATTGAGCAAACCTGAAGATAAGATGTCTAATTTCCTGACCAAGCTTCTAGTGTGTTTATGTGAGTCTTTCTTTCTATGCAAGTGGGGGTGGGGTGGGAAGAGAGAGAGAGAAGGGGTTCTTGTATAAAATGTTGAAAAAAGTGTTGGAAAGACCCTTAAACTAATTTTAATGAGATTACTTAAAGTGGCATATTTGAATTTAATATGGTCTTGAAATAACTGTGGTCAAGTTTTTTTTTTTCTTTTTTTATTTAAGTATAGTTGATTTACAATGTTTCAGGTGTACAGGAAAGTGATTCAGTTGTATATATACATATTATTTTTCAGATTCTTTTCCATTATACAAGATATTGAATATAGTTCTCTGTGCTATAGAGTAGGTCCTTGTTGTTTATCTATTTTAAATATAGTAGTGTATATCTGTTAATGCCAAATCTCCAAGTTTTAATAATGATTTCAATATCATAGTGCTTAAGCCTAATTTGAAGCACTGAGAAAAATAGGCAAACAAGTAATGGTCAAGCTTGGAGTTTTCTCTTGACTTTGTTTTACTATTTTATGTCTTTTTCTTTTCTCATGATAATTTTTAGTTTGAAATAAAAGGAATTACATATGAGACATTCTTTTATTCCTTTGGATGCTGACCTACAAATAGTCTGATGAGGGAAATGGAATAAAAATTGCTCTAACTGCAATTAGTGGAAAAGACAGAAAAAAAAAATCTTCTGAAATATGCTTTGAAGGGCTTTTCTGTGACTCAGAGTTTCCATTATATTCTCCGATTCTCCTAACCATTAAAAAAAAAGTTACTGTATCGCTTTTTGTATTTTTCCAAAAAAAAAATGTTTCAAACACCTTTTCTGACTAGTTGCTCTAAAAACAGTAGTTTACTCATCAAAGTAGGTAAACTCAAAATATGTTGTTTCTAATAGGGTAAAAATGTCTCCCAGTGTTTTTTGGATTCACTTGCCATTAATTTTTCTGAATATAATATACCTGATATATAGGAAAGTGCATCATATTATTTGAAATTAGGCAGAGCCTTGTAAATTCCATTTGACACCCCCAAAATAAAATTAATTGAGAAATATATTAATATATAACTTGCTACCATCACATATATCCCAATTATTTTGAGGTACTAAAGCAAATACAAAGTGGAAGAGATAATTAGGGCTACTGTCATGGATTATTAAGACAAAAGCATTTTTTCCTAAAGTTATTATTATCCTCATGATTCAGTCAATAATGGGAAGGAGAAGGAAGTCAATTGGTATTTACTGAATGCTTACTATATACTAGAAATCTTTAAGCTTATGAACATATTAGAGATTTTCTTTTCCTTTCAGGTTTTCCCAAAATCTCATCTTTTGTCGGTAGTGTAAGCTTTTCATAATTAAGTACTGTGAAGGACAGACTTCTTAGTTTTTATTCTGGTAAAGCTTTTCCAATTACTTTGTGTTGGTGTTGGAGACACCCCTCTAGATTGCTTTTGGTGGAACAATTTAACACGTAAATAGTAAATGTTAGAAAGTGGGGTATAAATATTTGAAAAAGTAAACTGATTTAAAATTTTCATAATTTGTTTTACTTTTTTCATCTCTCTCAGTATTTCTAAAATTAAAACCAATTTTTAAATTGAAAGGCAATATATCTTTTTCTCAAAATTCTCTTCCAGGGATAGATTTTAATAACATAGTCTTACAACGCAATATATTTGAAAACCCCAAAGAACTATTGTCAGCTAAATTGTCTTTACAAAATGGCAAAAATATCAGTATAAAGACTTAACAACAGGCAATGTTCAACCAAGGACTTTATCATTGTTTCATTGTCATAGGTCTTATAAAAAGTGATTCAATAATATGATTAGCTGGGGTTCCCTGGTGGCGCAGTGGTTGAGAGTCCGCCTGCCGATGCAGGGGACACGGGTACGTGCCCCGGTCCGGGAAGATCCCACATGCCGCGGAGCGTCTGGGCCCGTGAGCCATGGCCGTTGAGCCTGTGCGTCCGGAGCCTGTGCTCCGCAAACGGGAGAGGCCACAACAGTGAGAGGCCCACATACCGCAAATAAATAAATAAATAAATAATATGATTAGCTTATTTTCTGCTTTCTGAATGAAAGAGGAAAATGATCCTTACAATAACAGCAAGAATTTATTAAGTACCTACTATATGCCAGACACAGCATGCACTTATATTTATATTAATATGGTTCTTCATCAAAACAACTATATAAAAACATTGTATTTATTTTAAGAGTGAGACCTAAAAACTCAGTATCATGGAACAGGCATTCAAAAGAGGTCTTCAAGTCATAAGGCTGTGTTTTCCGTTTACCAACCCGTTTTGAGTACAACACCTCTGAGAACAAACAAGCACACAAAATGGCAACACTTATAACGTAACTACTTAAAATCATTAGACATGTAACTCATATTTTCCTATAACGTTAGCTTTGTGTATTTATCTCAAGGGCTGATTTTTGTTTATCCGTTCCTTTCTTCTTATGTTTTAATATTTCAGGCGTTAACAGGCCAAGTCCTGTTTCTGAGTTAATATTTTAAAAAAGAAACAATGATGATCTCATTATGCAAATACATTTATTAAGCAGAGTTTCACTTTGTTTATCTAATATGAGATTAGGGAATTTCAGAATTCATTCTAGAGGTCTTCATCCACAGTTGCATAACTCTTAATGACTTGCCATTTGAGTTTTTCTTCAGTTCCCATATGTTTATGCAAGGACAAACATCTCTTTTTTGTTTATAAGGTTGTAAACACCTCCATAGACCTTCCTTCATTAGGAGAATGTGAACACAGTGTATTTGAAATTCAGTTATGTTCTGAAATAATTTGAGTGAGTTTAACAATGTATATTTATACATGGGTAATAAATGTAACATTTATAAGACAAAAAATTCACATAAAACTTATTCTTTGTTAAACTATATAACTTTTCTTGAAAGCTAGAAAAGCACTCCTCTCTCAATAAAGAGATGTCTAAATGTTCATATCCACAGGATGCCTGGTATTATTGTCTAACAAGAGGAAGATACCTACACATAATTATCTTATTTTTGTTATTGTTATTATGTATTTTTTTTCTACCTCACTTTACACCTCCTAACATCTTCCTCTGTCCTCCACCCTCATGTTGATCATAAGAAGGGAAGAAGAAGAAAAAAAAAACCTGAAAAATGATAGTCTGAAACCAACCTAGAAATTACCTTATGAAATCCTTTTATTAAAAAAAAATAAAATGGAGAAGAAATGAAAATTATTTTTACAAATGAAAAATCTGATTTGTCTTTACCTTTCTGCATTTACTTACTCAACAAATATGCATTGAATGTCA
This sequence comes from Lagenorhynchus albirostris, assembly GCF_949774975.1. Classification (NCBI taxonomy): domain Eukaryota; kingdom Metazoa; phylum Chordata; class Mammalia; order Artiodactyla; family Delphinidae; genus Lagenorhynchus; species Lagenorhynchus albirostris. The sequence continues at coordinate 45,501,875 of NC_083112.1, read as the reverse complement.
ATCCCATGACATGCTATGATGTCAAAGTATTAGTTTCTTTCTTTTTTTTATATAAATTTATTTATTTATTTATTTTTGGCTGCGTTGGGTCTTCATTGCTGTGCACAGGCTTTCTCTAGTTGCAGCGAGCAGGGTCTACTCTTTGTTGCAGTGCACGGGCTTCTCATTGCGGTGGCTCCTCTTGTTGCGGAGCACGGGCTCTAGGCATGTGGGCTTCAGTAGTTGTGGCTCGTGGGCTCCGTAGTTGTGGCTCATGGGCTTAGTTGCTCCATGGCATGTGGGATCTTCCTGGACCAGGGCTTGAACCTGTGTCCCCTGCATTGGCAGGCAGATTCTTAACCACTGTGCCACCAGGGAAGCCCCAAAGTATTAGTTTCTAATATTAAGGTTTTTATTGTTATTTTTTTAACCACAAGATGATCAGGAAATATGGGTTGCTCGTCTTTCTTTTCTCTTCCCTCTGTGAAATCATTAGAGATCTTTAATCATTTAAGAGCTTCTTTAGCAAAAGAAACAAGTAAAGTGACACTGAGAAGGCAAGTAGGCACCTACAGACAAGTGATTACCTTAAGAGTGGGCTTCAAGCTCACCCCTTCCCTAGAGTTTCTCTCCAACCCTTTTCCTTTTCCTACAAAGAACAGCGTTGTAACCTCTTTTAAAATTTAAGTAACTTTAAAAAAATTTGACTTCATCTAAAGAATATAGGATAACTTTCAGGTGTTATTAAAGAAGAGAATAAAATAATATATATTTTAAAACAATCACTACCAAACCACGTAAGTTAGAAAATTATAGAACAAACAAAAAAGAGTACATAGGGGCAGTGATCAGAACATATTTTTCCCTTTCTGCGAGGGTAGCATGCCCTAGAATTGATATATAGCATTGGGAGAGGTTTATTTGTTGTTCCAGGCCCTTCTCTAAGTAGTAAAACAAATAACATTAGTTTTTCCTTAGTGTTCCAAGGCACACAGAGTCGAAAAGCTTTACATGTTTTCCGTAATTGTGTTGTGTTACTCATTCAAATTTTACTACTTCAATTTTTCGTCTGCAATATTTAGTTGTTTTGCATTTATTTAATATAGTATACTCTAATTTTATTTAAAAGCTATTTCAAAAAAATCTGTAACAGTGAAAGAGCCAATATAATGCAAATATTGTTTTTAACTGTAACCTAAGTAATTTGATAGAAAAGATCTATATACGGAAGTCTTTTCCTTTGAGTATAAATTGAACCTTGTTAATGTGACTCTGCTTGCTTTCTAATGGCCATTTTGCTAAAATACTGGTCCCCAAATTTTGTTTCCCAAAATGTTTGTTTTCTACAGTATCAGTTACTTTAGATCTGATCCTTGGGAAGAAAGTAAAATACTTACAAGGAGAATGCAGACTTTTTGAAACTTTATAATATCAAGTAATTAAGGAATTGTGATTGGCTGAACTTGCATTTAAAATGAATGGTAATATGTAGATGCAGCTAGATTATACCCTTTGACAAAATAATATATTATAAAGCTTTCTGAAGTCTTTAGTAAATATTTTCTAAAGTCATTTTCCAGGAACATAGCATTAGAGAGAGAATACAGACCTCAAGGCAGGTGGATCTGGCTCTAAGTCCCAATTGCTGCATTATGAGAGGTATAATAATAAACCAATAGAAATATCTAAATCTAAATATTGTTTGAAGCACTTTATGAAAAAACATAGTAAAATAAGCACAGCCTTTGGCACATAGTAAGTGCTTTATTTATTCCTCCCCCTCTGTTTCAGTAACTCCAGTCTTACTTGTGGTAAGCTTATAAATTTCTTTTATCACTTATCTATTAAGATAAAAGGTCTTTTCTTAGTGGTATGGTTGACAATTAATAAAATTCACTATATGTGAGAATACATCATAATGTACATGCTGACAGTAGAGACACTAATTTGACTTTTAAAAATATTAGTATTAATAGCTACCATTTATAGAACATATAATGTGGGACAATTACTGAGTTTTCTCTGTTATCTTTAATCCTCACTGTAAGCTGCAAGGTGGATGTTATTATCCTTACTTTACAGATGAGGTTCTGGGAGGTTAAATGACTTGTTCAGGGTGACACAATTGTCCTGCAGGGAAACTGGAATTGGAATCATGGATTCTGTTTCTGAAACCTTCTTTTTCCTGAAGCAATCTTACTCCTTGAAGAGAAGACATACCACACAGTTGATGGAATTAACATAAATAGATGAATGTATTAATTTGAATTCTAAATTACAGTCTCATCATCTGCATCCATCACTTCAAATACTCTGGTATAATCACTGAATTGCTCTAAACAATTTGTTCATGTTCTTATGTCTGTATGAACTCTGTATCATTGCTGAGCTTTGGAAAACAAACCAGAATATATTTATTTCTGTGCTTAATCTCCTTGAAAATTTTAACTGAAAATATTGGGCTATTCTTTTTTTTTTTTTTTTTTTTTTTGCTGTACACGGACCTCTCACTGTTTGGGCTCTTCTTTACCATGAAATTTTGTTGATCAGCTTTACAATTTATAATGTTTAAATTCACAAAGAATTCATGGTAAATGATATTTGCATTTTTATACTTGAATCGTTGTTTGCCATGAAATTGGTATGCACCATCTTGAATTATTTGATGATATGTGTAAGAGTGAAGGGATTCTTTTAAAAAGCCTTAACAAATTTACCAAAGGCAGTTCAAAGACCTTTATCATTTTTTTTTTGTTAGTAACTTCCATTCTCATGTCATTTGTTTTAGTTTTTACTACCTTCTTCCTCCCAAAAAAGAAATCACTTTGGAAATGGGAAAAATTGTTTCAAATCATTGGCAAAACTTAATGACTTCTGACTGCTGTGATATGTTAATGTAAGCCAGACCAAATGTTCCTCAGCTGCATATTTGGTGTTGTTCACTGGGAACTGGCAAGATTTATGAAAGCCCAGTGGCAAAGACTGTGCTCACATGCCTCTCATTGTAATTGTTTCCCATATTCAGTGATGAAGGACTGTTAGGGAAGAAAATATCAACTTTTCAGGGACTCATTTAGACTCAAATAGAATGCTATTTCACCTCTGATTTACTATGGCATTCTCATGACATCTAAGTTATCAAAGTTCTTTAAACTTTTCTACCTCAATTCTTAGAGATATAATCTGTGACTTTTCAAGGTGCTCTGAAGTTACAAAACAAAAAAAGGAAGTGATTTGGTTTCAGTAATTTATAACTATAAGATACTTACTTTAACTTATATTTAAAAAATGAAAACTTATTTTATCAGTTATGTGTATCGCAAATATACACACATTACTACTTTTATCAACTTTTAACCTCTTTTTAAAAGTAGTGGAAGGCAATTCATATTCTCAAAAAAAGTAAGTGTTAAATATAAGTACCTATTTATAATTATTAAAATGCTAGTTACTGCTCAGAAGGATGAATAAAGGGGAGTGTTTTAAATATCTGATGAAGATATTTCAAAGATGTTAATAACAGATCTAATACCAGATGAAAATAGTCAAAGTTTAAGCTTTCCATGGAAGAACTGAGCCTTAGGCAGATTCTAAACCTGAGAGTAATAGCAAGCCCCAGAAGACTTCACTGAGAAGACAGGATTTTGATTCAAAGGAAGTCTTAAATGTATGACAAGAATTGACAACAAATAGCTTTGTAATACTAGTATTCAGTACAGGACACCCTGTTCTTACATAACGGTAAATGTTCATTGTAAGTATTCTTTGCAATAGTCATACATATTTTTACCATCATGGTAGAACAATACTTCCTTCACAACTATTGCATTTAAAACTAAGTCATAATCTAACCTGTATATGCTGCCTATTATGTACTAAGCAGTAGTTGAAGTTGACATGTACTAATTTGCTTAGTCCTAAGATGACTTTTGGAGATAGGTAATATTATTTTTCCCATTTTACTGATTAAGAAACAAAGTTGCAGAAAGAATCTAGAGTCAATATTTGTGATCTTAAACTGTATCCGATATTGCTTTTCAACTTAGGTTGTCTTTTGGGAAATATGTCAATAGTTATTTGCTTCCATTATAATATGATAAGAAAAAGGAATTGCTAATGATGACAGAAAGATCTCACATATTTATTCAAATGCTTTTTCACACACTATGAAATTTTATCCATATAAAGACTCAGTAAACTATATAGTGATTGAAAAAGGATGAATGTATTTTCATTTTTCTTATGTTTTAGCATGTAATATCAAAAGACTAGCTATGTATTGTTAAAAGGGTCAGCCTCTGCATTATTCAATATTGAACTCCTTAATTACGTATCTCTGTAAAATAAAAGGAAAAGTGCTGACAGAATGCAGAAGAAAAATCTAATTTTTTTTTTTGCAATAACTGTGACACAGATAATATAAAGCAATATTTTTGTCCTTGAAATGTTTAGAAGTATTGACATTCTGTCCACTAAATTGTCAGCTTGTCTTTAAGGTTAGAGCTTCTAAGTCCTTAGCATTTAACAGACTGACATTGATCTCTTGGTTGTTCAAACTTGTATACCACCAGCAAGCTGGACTTGATTTTGAAGCAGGGCATTTAAAATTTTGCCCTTGATGATGATATGTCATAATTTCCATCGACTATGCTAGGATTATTTGCATTGAATGTCTAGCCTTTAAGTATGGTTCCAAATATTCCACCAATATTAAACTTTTTGATAAACTCAATGTTAGAAAAATTTCTTATGTATTAAGGGACAATTCAGTGGATAATAAAATACAGATACAAAAGCAAAAGAAAGTAACAAATTGGTTCTAGTCTGACATATACTTCAGAAACCAGTGTTATAAGGATGTTCACAATGCTTATTAGCATCATTTTGTTTTGATAAACAAAACAAATTGTTTAATAACTTTGTCATGTTTATGGAAATATTTCCAAGAAAAAAATCTAGTAACAAAATTCTAGTAACAAAATTCATTTGTTACTTTTTAAATAAAGTGTGTCAGTGGGAAAAATAATTTATAGGATTTGAAATAATATTTATTAATTCTGGACAATAACTGGACTTTCCAGATAATATTTTCATTGTTCCGTTAGTTGGTTAAAGAATCACAAGAAATGGCAGTGAATTTCTTTTTTTTAAGATTTCTTTGACTCCCTCAACCCACAGGCTCTGAGCAAGGCAGTAAATAGTCCATTTTTGTTAATGAAGCTTCCCTCATACAGCTGGGATTGTTTAATATTTTACGAGTGTTACTTTGTTTTGCTCTCAACGATCTCAGGCAGTTAAGGATTTATGAATCGTGTTTTTCTCAGCCCATCTGCGGTTTCCTATCTTCCCTGGCCTTGAGAATATGTTTAAATTTATTAAAGCGAAGCAAAGGCTCATTATTTCAAAGGAGAGCCAAAGTGACACAGTGAATTGGTTATTAATGGAAAGGCACTGCCATAGGGCGATTGAAATTTAATGATATCCTACAAGAAAAAAATGAGGGTGTCACTTTCCAAAAAGTCATGCTAAATGCCAGCCTTTTTAAGGTCCTGCCGCTAATTTTATGCCTACGCACAGTAATGTTTTCAAAAGCGTTTAGGAAACACGGACCAGTGACTGTACTGATTATCCTTTTCACCTTCGCGCCTGTTCCAAATGGGTTTGTGCAGTGAGCGATTTAATCTCTAAATATAGGGAACGTTAAAAAAAAATAACATTGCTGTTTTTCACAAGCTAAGGGCCTTTTGCAATCCTCCAGAGATGGACTTGCAAATATGTTATCTCCATATGCTCTCAGTAAGCTCTCAAACTGGCGCATCACCAAAAAAGAAAAAAAAAAATCAATCCCTTGATTTTTATTTCTGTCATTCAAAAGATATTTTAATGTCATAGTCTATAAACTATATTTATTAATATTCAGATAACATTACGTTTGTGCTACAATATGGGACTTGGTGTAATTTTAAGTTTTCCTTATTTAACTTAGTCATTTTATTGAATTACACTGTTGACGCACTAACATACCATTTCTTTATCTCCCCCCATTTAATGTAAACCAGAGACATCTATCTATTACTAAGGATGTTTTTTTGATAAATTGAAATGTTCCTTATAGAGTTACTCTCAGTAATTTCCTGTATTAATCGAAATACCCCTTAATTATTTTTAAAGTTATTTCAAATTCCTCTGGAAAAAAATTGACATGATAATATCCCAATCATGCTTCAGAACGTTAGATGGGATTCCATAAGGATTCCTGAAAACATACTATTCCTTTTACAGTTTTTGCTTTATTTGAATTTTTCTACCTGTGCGTTAATTGGTGACCCTAATATTCTACCTCTGTATCACTTTCAAATATATATTGATATTTGAAGAGGGGTGACTGTGTGCATTCCAGGAAATGGCAGTTTAGATTTAGGGATCTTGTTCAGTTAGACTTGGGATTCAGCAATTTAAGCAATACATTAATTCCATGAAGTAAATATAATATGAACATTTTTAATTCTGGAACAGCAATAGGTCCGGTTTTTATGCATCTTTACTTACTACTGCTGAATATAAACTAAAATGTAAATGGTGCATTTGACAGGCACTGTAGTAACATATAATTTTCTCATACTGCATCTGGTAATATTAAATTGTCTACTGGTGGCAAACACACTTTTGGATGTAGAATAGTATGAGTTCTTTTTCCTGTTTTATGGCAAAATATGTTTTCCGAGAATTTCTGAAGTTAATTTATAAAAATTAAATTTACACTAAATTCAGAATTACGTTAACAAGATTTTATAACTTGTGATCACACGTTGGGGAACTTTTCATTTATTCTGGGTCAGAGTGTGAATCTGAAGAGATGATAAAAATGTTCAAATCTAAGAGACAGTAATGTGTCTTATAGGAGAAAAATCACTTGGAATAGGGTGTCAGGGATCCACAGTTTAAGTTTCTCTGGATCCTGACTCTCTTTAAGAGTAAACTTATCATTCTATAATCTTCCTAACAAAGACATAAACACTCCAGCTACATCTATTTTGATTGTTTTACGACAGTTTACTGGAGGCTGAGCAATGACAGATTTCTTCATTGTCTTTTTGCCAAAATTTGTCCTTTAAGTCATTTTTGTTGACTGCCCCTTTTAGCAGCTCACCTCACAATGAGAGAGAAGACAATTAATGGGAGGGTGATTTATCACTGCCAAAAACTGTCAAGGACTTCAGTTGTAGCTGGAGAAAAAGCAATTTCACATTATGGTATTTCATTCTGAATACATTGTATTTACAGCTCACAGTTTTATTTTCAGAGCCTATTATCAGGTGAAACAGTTGCATCTGAAATGTTGTTTGTGACATAGGTGACCTGTTAGGATTTGATAAGTATTTACGCCAGAGCACAAGGGGCTCACACATCTGCTGTTGGCAGAAGCAATGGAAAAAAATAACCTGGAAATGAGGCGTTTGATTTTTCTGGTTCCTACACTCGAGCATCTGTTGCTATAATTAAGTGGAATTCAGTAATTGCAGAGCAATGGTGAAATAAACATATGCATTCTTGCCAGCTTTTAGGATTTGGTGTCCTTTCAGTAGGAGAGACAAGCAAAGTGACTTCAATAAGAACAAAGGGTTTTGTAGCAAAGTTTAACAACTAACTTTTTGGTAGAAGAGAAAAAAAGAATGCCAGGTCAGAAAATGATTTCATCAGAAAGTGAAATAGTATAGTTTTACAAGAAGGAAGTTCCTGCAACATGCAGCCTTTGGAACGAACTCTGCATCTATAAGCATGTCAAAAGGGTTAAACACCAAACCCGAGTAAGTTATATCATGGGGGAATAACAAAAATAGGTTTATTATTAATCTTAATGGTATTGTGCCATGAAAAAGAGATTACAGTGAAATTCATTTAATAAGCTAAAGAAGTACATTTGGTAAGTTGTAAGAAATCAGTATGTTTTCATTGGAGCTTGACTTTTAAAAGCAATATGATGGATTATTTGGGGGCTAAAGTAATGCTCTCATCAAAATAGAAAGTGATTCTTAACAGTGCTGGGGGCAAGGGCAAGCAGTGAGATGGGCTGTAGCACTTTTTTGAATTACAATCCACAAGCCTTGCCCCTGCTCTCCAGGTACTTCTGAGAATCTTAGAAAAGGACCCCAGATGTCTCCCAAGGTATTTTTGTTCCCATGTACTTTGCAGAGAAAGTCTTGCCTATGAAACAAAGATACCCTGCTTATGAATACTGTATATACTTACTAAAATTCTTTAGTCAATATGTTTTATGCCCCATTAGTTATTTAGAACAATTCAAATTCTTCCACACAGTAGAACAATTTGGATTTGGTTGTTATACTGTAGTAGTTTGCGGTTTCCTGGAAATGTCACATGACAAATTCTATTGTGCTATAAATACCTGCAAAACAATGACTTTTGGAAGGAGAAAATGTGAACTTCAAGCTCTCATGAAATCAAAGTATTAGTATTCATTTTTTTAAGTTTTAAGTGGATTTCATTATTATTAGTAAGGACAGTATGGTGGCTAATAAGCTAAGCTACAGCGTCACTGTGACGCCCTTGCTCTGTCGGCCATTTGAGAGGGACTGTGAGTTTAAATATAGAAGAAGCTGGCCTCATATGTGATTTGGCATTTTTATCTGATACTTTGGCTTCAGATGATCACTTAACTTTCTGGGTGAAGAAAAGACATGAGGAGTCAAACATGAAGAAATGAAAATGATGGATTATGGCTTCATAATGTCAACAAATGTTGTGTGTCTGCTTAGAAGAGAGCTTCTTTTTTTCCTTACACTTCTTTTTCAAGAAGTGGCTTTAAAATGTGTTTTAAAATAGGTTCAATATTTTTAATTCTCATTGGATTGTATTGAATAGTAAGGAGATTTAGAGCTATAATAAGTCCATATCTATATCATCTAATCTATATATTCATATTCATATCTATATATTTAATATGGGAAAGTCACAACCTATTACAGAAGAAACTGAAAGAAAAATATCATCCCTGCCCTCTATTTGTTTACAAAAGACTTACTAACCACAGCAAACTTTTACACAGCACACACTATATGCCAAGTGCTATTCTAAATACTATAGATATAATAACAGCCTCATAGCAATGTTTTAGACAGTCACATTACTGTTATTACCCCCATTTTACAGATGAAGATAACAAGGCAGAGCTCAAGACCCTGTGACCAGTAGGTAGCCCACAGGTCTGGGAATTGAGTCCAAAAGAGCCTAGAGGTTAGAAGTGCCATAACTTAAGTGCATGAATGTTTTACACGTGGGGAATATAGTATGTATGTATATACATACTATAGGTTGTGATGTGGTGACGAGAGCATGGCATTATTGCACTTAATCCTTACAATAATTTTCTGAAGTTGGTATCATTTTATCACCATTCTAATGGTGAGGAAATTGAGGTTTAGAGATGATTAATAGATTTTCTAAGACTCAGAGCTTAAGAATGACATTATCAGGAAGAAACCCAAATTTGACCTCTTCTAGTGCCTTTTGCTCTCTGAACTGCCATATGCTACATTTAGCCTTATTTCAGTTTATTGCTAAAATCTTTTTCTTACATGTAAATATTAAAAAAAAAAAAGTAATGGTGATGTAGTGGCCAGATAAATTTTCTTGATTAGGTATATATCAATTTCTGTTCAAATGTTTAATCCTGCCCATATGTGTATGCTACGTTGATTAGGACCCAAACATTTGAACAATAGATTCGCTGAAACTTTAGTGGTAAAGTGTTACAAAGTCCTCAGAAGTCTTCCTTTTATCAGTTGTGAATATAATTGGCATTTCTTTAATGAAAACTTTAAAATTCTTTGTTTTGTACTTATTTTAAAACAGTTTGTTAATAAAAGTATTAAAATATGAATAGAAGTAATATTACCTAAGTGAAATTACTGTAGACAGTGGAGCATAATGGTTGAAAGCATAAGCTCTCAATTCAGGACAATTTAGATTCCACTTCCTACTCCATTTAATAGTGAAGATGCTATTAAATTGTGGTGGTTACTTAGCTACATTAATCCTCATTTTCCAAATGTGAAAAATGGGAATAATAAGTACCTGCTTTGGGGAGAAGATGTAAGAATAATTGAATAATGTATAGACATGGGTAACTATCATTCCTATCAACTTTCATCATCATCAATCATCCCTAAAACAGGTAGCCACGAATTGATCAACAGGTATGTTCCAAAAATTCACTTGTGCATTGTTTGAAAGTTGAACCATCTTTTTCTCCCATAGAATAACATCATAAATATAGATTAGAGCTAATTGAAAGAATACTATCAGCTCATTAGTGATACCCTATAAATTTGTTATGAGTTAAATAGGCTCTCTGGAAAAACCAGAGCTAGACTATTTGAAACAATTATAATAAAGGATGGTACTAATCCTATTGTATAAAACATGAGTCAGCAAACTTTCTCTGTAAAGGCCCAGATAGTAAATATTTTAGAATTTGTGGGCCATATGGTCTCTGTCACACCACTCAACTCTGTTGTTGTAGTGTGAACGCAGCCATAGATTACAAATAAATGAACGATTGTGGCTTTGTTTCAGTAAAACTTTATGGATACTGAAATTTGAATTTCATATAATTTTCAGGTGCCACAAAATATTATTCACTCTTATTTTATTTTTTCAATCATTTCAAAATTCAAAAGCCATTCTCTGCTTGCAGGCTACACAAAAAACAGGTGGTGGGCTGGATTTGGCCTATAGCCATAGTTTGCCCACCTCTGACATGAAACATGATTTTGTCTCTCCTGAACTTTTTCCTTAAAATATTTTATTCCAGTCACCTTTGTCAGTCTTTCATCTCTCAGAGATGTAAAAGGTTCTAAAAATTGGAATTGATTGTTTTCACAAGAAGTCCAAAGACACATGGACAAGGCCAGAGTGTGGATAACTTGGAACTTAGAAGTCCAGGTACAAGATAGCATCACAACCTAACAGTGTTCTGCTTTGGTGCAAGCCAGTTAGCACTTCAAGCCCAGACTTCTCATGTTGAAAGCAGGGGAAATAATCTCATATTTAACAGGCTTGCTGTAAGGAACAAATGAAATACTATATATATATTTTTATTTTTATTTTATTTTATTTTTTGCGGTATGCGGGCCTCTCACTGTTGTGGCCTACTCCCGTTGTGGAGCACAGGCTCCAGATGCGCAGGCTCAGTGGCCATGGCTCACGGGCCCAGCCGCTCTGCGGCATGTGAGATCTTCCTGGACTGGGGCGCGAACCTGTGTCCCCTGCATCGGCAGGCGGACTCTCAACCACTGCGCCACCAGGGAAGACCTGAAATACTATTTTAAATGATCATAAGTTAGAAAACACTGTGCTATTGCACAATTCAAGAAGTTTGAGATATGAGTACCTCAGTATATGATGGTTTTCAGTATCTGTACTCTGGGTCTCTGTATTAGTTTTGTAGGGCTGCCTGAACAAAATACCACAGACTGCATGGCTTAAACAACAGAAATTTATTTTTTCACAGTTCTGGGGGCCCAGAAGTGCAAAATCAAGGTGTGGCACTTTTAGTTTTTCCTAAGGTTTCTCTCCTTGGCTTGCAGACTCTACCTTCACACCATGTCTTCACATGGCCTTTCCTTTGTGAGCTAGCATAGCTGGTATTTCTTCCTCTTCTAATAAGGACACTAGTGTTGTTGGATTAGGGCCCCACCTTTGTGACCTCATTTAACCTTGATTACCCCCTTAAAGACCCTATCTCCAAATACAGTCACATTGAGGATTAGGGCTTCAACAAATGAATTTTAAGGTGACACAATTCAGCCCAGTCCATAACAGTTCAACTTAATGATTAAATGGTCCATAAATCAAGGTAGGTAGCCAAGCAAAATCCCCTTAGACATAAGGCAGAGTCTAACATAGAGGATAGGCAGTGTTACTATAAGGATATACCTTATAATAGCTTATTTAGTCTCAAAATGCAATATCTGCATTATTTCTATCTGAGATAAATTTAAATAGAATTATATTGCATTGAATTTTTACTTTTGTTGTTTTCTTTCTTCTTTTTTATTTTGCATTTTGTATAGGAAAATAGAATGCCAAGGAGTAAAATTAATTTGCTTTATAGAGATTGATTTTTGACCTGTGAGTAAGGTTAAAACAGCAAAAGCTTTTAACTCTAGGAATAACGAGTAGTGCTTCAGGACTTTTGGCTGTGTTTATGCAGGAAACTTTTGCCAAGGTACACAATATTGTTTTCCCTAATGCCCTCTACTCTTTATTACTTTCCTTTGCTGAAGATTAGATTATTTATTTCCTGAATGTTTGTTTGCTATCTATCATGTAGACCTTTTTGTTTGTCTTTAGTTGATTAAGTCATGTGTCAGCTTCTACTCATGTCATTGCTTTTGGTGGAGTAAAACAGATTGCTCTGGGAATCATCAACCTTGAGGGAATTTACATAGTGCTATTTTGATATTGAACAAAAATTCAAAAATCCTAATTGTTCTCTCTCACTACTTCTGTAAATTAGTCTTCAGATATTTCAGAAGGTTTTTCGTTTTCATAAACAGCTACATCCAATGTTAATTTAATACATATGTATTTGATTTCTAAAAAGGCATGGCAGAAGATAATGTAGTCTTGAAAATCTACAAGTCCTACAAAAAACATAGACTGACAGGTGTTTAATGGATGCACATTTATAATCAAGCCCCTGTTGACAACCATTACTTGAAGAGTCAGTTAGATAGTTAACTTCTAAATTCTCTTAAGCCAAAAAGTGGCAGTTGAGTTAATTTTGTCAATAATATGTAGATTCATGTTATGGGATGTAGTTTGCTAAGAACCTAGTGAAGACCATAGAAGTAATTTTAATTGAGTTTTTACAACCATTTGATAACAGTGTTTTGATCACTGTAGTTAGGGCAGCATTCCAACAGTGGCCATAAAATATGTGACTAATCCACTGAGTCACCCAGTCCCTGTCATATATTTTTTAATGGCCCATGTTACTGGGAATTATTACAGCTTTCTAGTGATAATTTTTAAAGAGAGAAACTTTGTGGACACAAAAGATGAATAGAAGTTTAAAACTTATGTTTGTAAAGACACTTAATAAAACATCTCACTAAGTATATAATGGAGTTTACTCATTTATAATGACTGTTCAGACTCTTAAATCATATACATATAAATATATAGTTATGTGTATATGTATGTATGATACTGATGAATATTCTAACTTTCCTTGCTTAATGTTTGCAGGGCACTTACAGATGCTAGAATAATCTCTAATGTTTTTGCTCAATCTGCTCTGGAGATGGATGAAATAAATAGTTTAAACTAATTAATGTAACACCAGCTGTTACAAGTGCTTGGCAGACGTCTGTGTGTTTTGATGGGCAGGGAGCGGCTGTTGTACTTGACTTTATTTCCGTACAATGTTGATCACAGTGTAAGCTGGAATAAATGACAAGCCGAAAGAAGAAACAGAGGATGAATTCCATGTAATGCAAAATAAATACCATCTTCTTCTTCTCTAAAAATATATAATTTTTAAAGCTAATGAATGGAGAAACTGTTGTGCTGGAATTCACCAAGTCATAAAGCCTTTGATAGCTGTTAGGTTAAACATGCCCGGTAATTCTATGCAGCAAACAAAAAGCTGCTAAAATACAGGTATGTGAACTTGGACACTGTCCTTGGTTTTCCAAAGGACCTATCTGAGTTGCAGGTATGCAGTGACAGCTAATCGTTTGAGACCCTCTTTCTGCTAATTAAATGCCTTTAGAAAAAAATAAGAAACATTGTAGTCATCTGGAACAAGTTGTGAAATTATTTTAATTATATTATTTTAGCAAGTGGAAAGGAGGTATTGGGTTTTATTGCTTGGTGATAATGAATGTTACTGTTTTTAAGTTTCTGTGGAGTACTAGAGTATCCTTTTTATATATCCGATTCCATTGTGAAAAAAAAAAAAAGGAATTCACAGCCCAAACCCTAAGTGGGAATTGTTCATTGGAATGGTATCCTTGTGAGGAGAGTTTTGTTTGTGAACTTACAATGGAGAAAAATGCTTCTGCCCATATGCTTATAGTTTCCATAAGACTTTAGAAGTATAAATAGCCTCCTAACTTTTAAAGTTGGAGGGCACAATCATTGTGCTCTAGCAGAGAAACAGTGGTTGTTATCTCAGTATGTGCCAGCATTAAAATAACAATGTCATTGTACAGATTGTTACCCTGTGAATTTGTCTAATAAGTTATAACAACGTGTGCTGGGCAGATGGCAAGTGTGCTCCTGAAAAAAACTGATGGATGGGATATGATGTCATCAATGAGATGACAAGGTTCACAAGGTACTTGACCTCCAAGAATAAGTCCTAACTGGTTAGAATTCTAAATGGTGAAGTTTGGTGACACTAGCTAAATGGGAAATATGTGCAATTTGTATTTCTTTATAGTGGTGTTTACCCCCTTCACTGAACTCCGCATAATGGGATTTTGTCCCCGAAGACTCAGAGATATTGTTGGAGGGTTGCACCCTGTAACCTTACGAGGATTTCAAATACAAAATCCACACATCTAAACTTTAACAAAATCACAGTGAATGTTATTTATGAAGTCAGGTTCAGAGCTTTCCCTTTTTTATATGTATATATGCAGAAAGAACTTAGTTAAGACATCCCATTAATTTTAACATGTTATCACAAAACAGCAAAGTGCTGACTCCGTGGAAATATTCAGTGCATAAAATTAAACTTATATTTTCATTAAAATATGTTTCTATATATACAAGCTTAAAATAAGCTCTCGTCAGAGATCCTAATGTTGTCTTTATACTTTAATTATGACTTTACTTGAACTTACATATGACAAACCTAAACACATTAACACTTTTATTTCAATATTATCATTTTAAAATTTCAAATGACTTCACAATCTATTTCATATCACCTGTGTGATATGACCTCGGAATTTACATTGGCCTGGCAAATGTATTCTGGATAGAGATCATAACAAGTATGATTACAGATAGGGGGGCTCAGAGGAAATGTGGGCAAAACATGCTAATAGGATATGTATATTGTGTGAAATAGAATAAAAAAGACCCAACTGTTGATAATTGTTTTGCGGAAAGAAGGTTGACTGATCAAAAGACCTGGCCCAGAAGAAAATACTGTAGCTGTATTAAAGAAAGGACCAAGCAGCAAAGCACAAACTCCCATTTTTAAACATTCTCACATCAGATTTTATTCATAAGCTGGCAAAAATTCTAAGGTCTAACAAAAGTAAATTGCCATAAGTGTGGTGGGCTACGTTGTTGTTTTTGTTCATTTTGAATAACTGAGCTCAGGTTATTAACAGTGAAGATGTTTTAAAAAATGAGATAAGTACTTTATTATTGAAGGAGATGAAAAATATACACATATCACTGTGACTAGCATAAAGGATATGCGTGTTTTTGTGGCATATTCTGGAAGACTTGTTAAGTGCTTGGAATAGTAATTTGATTATGAAATATATTATCAGGCACATATATATATATATATATCAATTCTATCAGTGTTAAAGAGGAAACATAGAGATAATATCTATAGCTCGAAATTTAATGAAGTTATAAAAATAGTAATTTTATCAACTGAATGAATTTACAGTAAGATAAATCACCCCATGACGTTCATTTGTTTGGTAACTTTATATGAATTTGTAGTGGCAGTAGAAGATGAAGAAATGTAGTATTTTAATGTATTCCATATTTTTGATATAAATTCTAACTGTAAATAGAGTGCTGAGGGTTTCTTAATCACTTTAAGTAGACAGCAAAGTTTAGCTTATAGTTGCAAATGTTATAACAATGAATTAATTTTAGAGCAATTACTATGGTAATATAGATTATAATTTAGATTCAGTCTTATCTCTGGATATATCAAAGCCTATATGTTTAAACCAGTTCTAAACTTTATAAGTTTATACTATTATGTGTTAATATTGCCTAGTTGATTAGCATAATTAAACATTACTCTGTCAATGTATATCAAGCGATCAAAAGGGCTTATGAAATTATTTGATAAATTATTCAAATGGATTTGCTATTTTTAATATAAATGAAATAACAGAACCCATATCTCATACCACATTGACACTCAGTATTGATTATATGGCTAAACCATTTTCAAGGGCTGACTTTACTTAATCTGATCTGTTTTTCTGTCTGAGGAAGATAAAATATTAATACAAGGTAAATGAGTGCTCACTGAACTTGCCATATGGCCTCTGTGGAGGCCAGAGGGGCCTGGGCAGCCTATGGACTTGCCATATGGGCCTAGAGGGAAAAGGTAAGTATTACACAGAGAACAAATCTACCATATGGACTGGGTGGAGCCCTTGAGACTCTAAATACTTCCTTATACTGGAGCATTTTCACAAAAGAATAAAAAGCACATAAATAATACATTATACAAAAACCCTTGAAATGGATCAATTGTTTAGATTTAATATGATGCTTTCAAGCAATGTCCAGAGCATATAAATAATCATGGTTTACTTTGAAATGGCAAAGAGGATCATCAATCATTTACCCCTGACATTTTTACATTGCATTTAACATCTGTTCCATAATAGCATGGTACAGTAATACACTTAACATCATATTATACACTGAACCTAAACAAATAAATATAGCACTAAATTAGAGTTTCTGAAAGTTTGCCTTGCTTCTATGGATATTTTTGCAAATGCTGAATTATCTACCCCTTCCATCATTTGAATTTTTTGTTATTATACAAGCAGGTGAAATTAAACAAATGGCAAAAACAATTTTCTTGGTACAATCAAACCTCATTAATTTTGTTTCTGCTAATATGGAATTTATGATAATTCAGCTTGGGTTTGATAAAGTTTACCTTTGTACTAGATATGAAGAAAAGATTTGCTCAGCCAATTATTAGTATAAACAAGATAACAATGAACATGTTTAACCCACTTAAGAGAGCATACTTTTAAAGGATTTTAGGACATTAATTGAATGCAAATATATACTGCTAATAACAAATGAGTCTAATTTAGTCTTTGAAACAGGTCTTGTAGTACCTGTACTCGTTAGCAGATGGTTCCAATTACTGTATATACTTCCAAAGTCTGTGCATATTTCTTTGTAGTGTTCTATTTCTTATACTTTTTTTGAATTTAGCCATTTCCACTAATCATTTTCTCACTTTATTTTGCAAAGCATCTATGTTTCTGTTTTTGTGTGTGTGTGTTTTTTAACATGTATAATCCTTAAAAAAAAGATTACTTTTCTAGCTTTTCTTTAAAGGCATAATGCTTCTTCTGTGGGTTCCTATAATTGGGTTTTTATAATTGAAACAACAAAAGGCTTATAAGAATCAATTCAGAAACACAACTGTTTGGCAAATGTGGATACATCTGAAATTATATTTCAAGTTGTTCTTTGCAATTCTTTATGGCCAATTTACATATGAAAACACTTATTCATACAGGATTTTGATAAGTTCAGGATCTGGTATCATTGGATTGAGTTTATTCATATTTTGAAATCCAAGAAAAGTTTGTCAGAACAAAATTATCCAAATCTTTGGACTTTATTGGTCTATTAGACTGAATATTTATATTTCCTGTCAACTTCAGTGGTCTTTACACAGTCCTCATAGTTGCCATTTGATTTTTCCCTCTCTGGTTTGGAATTTTTCCTTTCTCCTGTGTTAGTTTTCCTCCTGATTCTCTAGAGGGAGATCAGAGCTTCTTCCTCTATGCCATTACTTTTCTCCTTTGACTTAATGGATGCTTGTTAATTCATGTTCTAAACCAAATGGAAAATCATAGGATTCTAAATTCAAAAAATTTGTAAGTATGAGGAATATGATGCACGGAAAGCTAGGCAGTAGTCAGGATGCCAAAGCAGACAGGTGGCAAGAATTTCTTGCAGGTGGTATGTAGCAAGTGAAGGCCTGTAAGCAATAGGCATTAGTGGATTCTGAAAAACAAATGTGTACACGTATTGGGGAACACTTGACCATAGAGAATTAGTTTCTGTGTCGGATTTCCAAAACCAAAAATGATAAGATAGAAAATGTAAGAACCCTAAGCCAAGGGAAACTGAAATATTGAGTGTGGAACCAAAGCACAGGTTCTGTCATGGGATTGGCCCCAATTATAATATTAAGAATAAACCCTGTAGGAAAACAAGGCAGGAACATGATTACTAGAAGCAGTACTGAGGGCCACAGCAGATGAGTAAAGACAAATTCATACTGAGTTTTTGTTTGTTTAATCTCTTAGCTTGATATGCCTTATATTACTCCTTCAGCTGATACTAATCATTGCCTTCAATGATTACTGACATTTGAATCTCTGGTTTGGAGCTAAATGGCATGTGCGTGGAGGCAAAGGAAAGAAGAGAAGGTAATTATTACAATTCTAGATCTGGGTCTATAAGGAGCCAACAAGTTTTCTTCCTTTTTATTTTTTGGCCTTGTTTTTTGGTTTCTCAATCTTTATTTAGAAAGCAAGTAGAAATTCTCGGCTCAAAGTCTTTGGTAAGTAAAACAAATGTTTATCTCAACAGGAGTGTCATCAAGCCCTTATATTCCCTCCACCCTATACCTTGCTACATCCTGGA
Source organism: Lagenorhynchus albirostris (assembly GCF_949774975.1). NCBI lineage: Eukaryota > Metazoa > Chordata > Mammalia > Artiodactyla > Delphinidae > Lagenorhynchus > Lagenorhynchus albirostris. The sequence goes on along the minus strand of NC_083112.1, from coordinate 45,483,245 downwards.
GTCTTCTTTCCAATTTTCTCAGTTTGGTTAATGTCACTACTTTTTCCTGGCTCTCAAGCACACAAACTAAGACTTTCTATTTGACTTTGACTTCTTTTTTATTACACAGTTTAGTCACCAATTCCTATGAAATTCTTGCCAGCATCTCTAGGATTGGAACACCTGTTGATAACAAGGACTTAAATAGGAGTTTTCTAAATGGGCTGCCACTACTATACTCATATTTCTTCCATATTCTTATACTCTCATTGCCCACTCGTGATTTTCTAGAATTCTCATTGAAGCAAGGATTAGGACTGGTAATGGGCCTCTCTCATTGTTCCCTGTTACTATCAGCATTATTCCTATGAGGACTTCATGGGATATAGAACCAGGTAAGGTATGCAGTAGGAAAAAACCCTAAGTGATGAAATGGCATAAAATGTGATTTCACATTCTAGCTGTGTCCTTACTATGCAACTTTAGGAAAATTACTTCGTCTCTATAAGATTCAGTTTCTTTTATGGTGAAAAAAGGGTAATACTATGCAAGATTTTTTTGTGTGAGAATCACATAAAATAATGCATTCAAAGGTCTAGTGTATAGATAAAATAAAAGCATTTTACTGCAACATTGCTTATAATAGCAAATATTTTGGAACTAACTGATTGCTGCAATGGAAGAATGAATAAATAAAATAGAGTGTAGTTGTATAATCTAATTCCATACAGCACCTCAAATGAATAAATATATCTATATGAACCAATTTAGATAAGTCTGAAAAACATAATAAAACTTGGAAAAATATATTAATAGTATGATGTTATTTATGTAGGATTAGCCCAAAAGTGTGTTAAAGGTTACTCATGGTCTCACACAAATAGGAATATATCCAGATCTATATTTCTATATATTATTTATAACTATATAAACTAAAATGAAACACTAGAAACTCATCATTTTAGTTGACTCTGAGAAGAAAGTGAATGGAATGGGACTGAGATTAATAAGATGATAGAAGGAGCAGCTGTGGAATTGGGCAATTAAGTGGTCGGTTTTTGAACATGTGAATTTCAAGATGCCTATTAGCTATCCCATGGGAAGATGTGAGTCCGGAGATGAGGGCAGATCAGGCAAAAGGTCTGAGCTAAAGATATAAATTTTGGAGCCATCAGCATATAGATGGTATTTAAAGGCATGGGTCTGAATGAGATCATGAGGAATGAGTATAGCAAAGGAAAAAGGTCAGAAGGTACCATGTAATGTTTTGAGCTTGAAAAGATTAGATGAAAAGGAAAAGCAATAAAGAGACTAAGAAACTGCTATTGAGGTTCTGGGAGAGGAAGAGAGAATGGTGTCCTGGAAACCAAGTGAAGAAAGGGTTTCAAGAATGAAGGAATGATCAACCCATCAAGGGCTGCTGATAAGTCAAGTACAGGGAGGTCTGAGAATTGACTATTGGATATGGCAATATGGGCAACACAGCTAATTTTGATAAAAGTCATTTTATTAGGAAGGTAGGAATAAAATACTGACTAGAGTGGGCTCAAGATTATATCTTGGGGAGAAGGTGAGATTACAGAGTTTAGCCAACGCTTGAAAAGGGATATGAAAACTGGGACAGTAATTGGAGGGAAGGATGGTATCAAGGGAGATTTTCTTTTTTAGATTAGGTGGGTTATATTACAAAATGGCTATATACAGCTAGAAGTATTCAATAAAGGGGGAGAAAGTCTATTCAGAGAGGGCACAATTGTCCGAGCGATACCCTAATTATTTAGTAAAATTGAGACAGAGAAGAGAATGACTTACTTGATATTATCATTATTATTATTATTTTTGAAATGCTAGAATCCAGATTGAAATGCTTAGAGAAAATGTAAGCCAACCTTCCCCCCTAAATTTAAAAGTCTACATTCAGGATGGAGATAAACTCAAATTACAGCCAAGTAATCAAGTAACAATATAATTTTTAGCACATTCTATCTTTAAGTCTACATGGCACTCAACTGAAACAATACAAAGAAGTAAAAGTTATTCTTTTGTTTTCATTATCTTTCTAAGAGAAAATAAAAATAGTGATAGTAAGCAGCATGAGAGCTCAAGACAGATGAAGCCCAAGATGAAGAAGAGATGGGAAGAAAAGTCTTGGCTATTCTAAATAAATGCAGGCCACATGAATGATGTTTTAAAATGTTTGGATTAAATTTACAGCTGAATTTGCTGGCCCACAGACAAGAGAGCCGATCGATGCGTAAACAATCTAATGCAGTTATGATTCTTTTGAAAAATGGATAGAAGCTTATTTCACATAAGCTGGATAGTGACCCTGAGGATTCTAAACTCATTCTTTAAAGGAATTTCTTAGAAAACAGGATGGTAATCACTAGGACTGGCATGGGCATTCCAGGAAAACATTCTTTCAATTTAACCTCATTTGTTTGACTATCAGGGAAATGTGGGAATAAGATGAAGAGATTTCAGTAAAGATATAGATAAGTTTTTTTTAAATGTTTAATTGTTAATAATTAATAGATGATAGAGGAAAATATATTAACACTTGAAGGACCAAATCTAAAGTAGAGGGAGAGTCTAAAGCTTTGATATAAGTTTTGAGACAATAAATTATCTTTTTAAAAAAATTATTTCTCCTCACCATATACTAAGATTTTAGCCATGCCTTAAGGCTTGTATCCTGATTATCCTTCATTCTGAACTGGATTTCTCCTCTTCCAGGAAGTCCAAGAATGAACTAATGTCCTTACTTGCTGCAATATTCCTCTCTTCTTAGCTTTGTTAGAGTGCATATACTGTATTACATTGAATTTGTTATTCATCTATAAATATTTCTAGAAAGACTAACTTCTAATTTGGCTGATTTGTCAACTGAACCATTTGGCAAAATAAAATATATTCATATTTCAGGGTTACTTTGGTTTCCCAAAAACTCTGATGAAATTTAGCCGTTGTGAAAGTAATTTTGTTTGTGAAGGAAGTATCTCCCTTTAGAATATCATGATTTTTTGAAGCTGTTGTTATCCTAGGCACTGTATTCAAATCTCTGTGGAGAATTTGTGTGCTATACACTAAAAGTTAGGGAATAGATTTTTAGGATACATGATAAGAGAAACAATGAGGACATTATATTTGATGATTCCCAACCAAAAGGAAGAGACTAATATAAATTCTTCCTGTAACTGCTAACCTGGGCCAAGGTAGGTAGGGTCTATATCAGAATCTTAAGAGTTACCTGTGAGTTTTGAAAATTCATATAAATATAACATTTTAACTTATCTTTATTATGATAGTTCTTCAAATATAAAGATAGTTATGATAGTAGTTATGATAGTTTTTCTAATATAAAATAACATTAAAGGGCAGTGAGAATTTTTTCATGTTTATCAAGAGTGTAGGAGTAAAACCTGCACGTTTGGTTTGCTTGTTCAAATGTGAAGCACTTTCTAATAAGGCTGAAGATTTTAATTGTTTTCAAATTTTCCATCAGTATTGTCATTTATGAAATTATGTTTCAATACATATGCTACTTATAATTTCAATACATATGCTACATATGTTAATCTTAAAGTATATGGGACAGAAAGTGTTAGTAATATAGACAATAGCAGTAAAACTTCCAGTTTCTAACTGGATTCCTCATTCTTGTGAAACCTTACTATATAGGAAGGAAGAATAAGTAATGAAGGATAATTTATTATGTCAAATAAACTTATTACTTAATTGCCTAAAGCCTTTGGTGAGAGTTTTTAAAGTAAATTAATAATCTAAACATAGAATAGTTATTGACTAACTAAATATATCAATAGAAGAGTTCTACACACCTGAATACCTGTGTGTACCTAGGTAGTTATATAGCTATGTTCATATGTGTATATAGTCATTTATATGCATATATACATACATATAATATAGTTTTCTTTGAATTTCCTTCAAAAACATTAGATCTTATAGGGTTATTTTACCAATAGTAATAGAATTTATCTAAATCTTTCTTAATGTGCTGTTAAGAAGATTCTTTAACCAATATATATGCTCCAAATTTGAAAATTCTGAGTAAAACAAAATGTACAAAAATAGCCTGAAAGATTAATTTATTTCATTTTGAAATATTTTGAAACATTTTTTTATTTACTATACACATATATATTGAGAGCCTAGTAAGTGCAAGGCACTGCTAAAGGTATAGGGGACACAGTATCATCAATACAGAGAGGAATGTTGTCCTTAAGCAGCTTGCATTTTAATTAGAGGAGAGAAACCATAAATAAATATACAAGAAAATATAGGGTAGCAATAATGCCAGCTTGATTTGAATTGAACAAAACATGTCAGAGGAATGAATAGTAGGATGGTAGGATAAAATAGTTCTACATTCTCATGAGATGTATGTGATTAGAAAGAATGTGCCTTTTCTGCAAGATGATCAGCCACAGATAATCTGCTCCCAAACACCATGGACCACAACCTTGTGTCCAGAGCTCTTGCAATTCTTGCCCCCTTACTTCTCTGATGTCTACACTAGCCACTCTCCTCACACTAGGTGGGTCTCAGCCGCACCACCCTTCCTCAGTTCCCATAACACATGTTCTCTTTCTGGCTAAGATTCATCTAACTTGAATGCATACAGTCTTCATGATTTGAAAAAAAGAATCCTCAAAGTGAATCTGAGGCATCCATGCAATTAGACATATAGGATATAAAGTAGAAGATAACAGGAAATACTTTGATAGGAAACCATTGTTGGATGGTTTTTTTTAATTTGAATTTTTTAAGTAATTTTCACTTTTCAAGCAGTTTTTCCAATTAAATTAAAAACAGGTAATAAAGGAAAACTTATGCAAGATGTCTCATTTCTGTGTCCAATTTCTGACCTTTTCTTGAGCCAACAGCTGTTTTTCTCTTAAACATAACACATTAAAAAGCTAGGAACAACAATTTTATAATTCTGACAATGTCATCTTTTTTCTTTGCTACAAAGAGCAAGTGGTTATAAATTGGAAATCAATTTTTTCAAACTTTCTATAGTAAAGGTCCAGGAATTTGCATTATGCTTTTATGCTCTGAGAGTTGCAAAATAGCAGCTGTGCTGTTCAAGAATCCCCTTCTCGCAAGGGAAGAATGCTGACAATGATATAAACATACACTCTTAACTTTTTATATTTCCCTAAATCCTAAAAATTAGTGCTCTCCTTTGCATTTGTATATGACTATGTTAGAAAGCAGTTACTTTTAAAGGAAGAAGTCATAAAATCTCAATAGGTAAAAGGGTTATAAACGTCCTATCAAGTTTAACGTCCTATCAATTTCCAGGGAATAGTTTCTATAATATTCCTGACAGGATGCTTCTTAATTTTGCATGGACACTCTCTGTCATGACAAATTTACTATTTTCCAAAGCAACCAACAGCACTTTTAGGTACATGAATCAGATCTTACCATTTTCTACCCATGCTTACTAGTCCCTTTTCTGCACAGGGTAGCTACAAATATATTAATTTTTTTAATTGGAATTTTAAAATTTAGAACTTTAAATATCATAAATAATTTTTACATGCTAGGTTCACATTTCTCCAAAGACAATCCAAACTGAAAGCATTTTTTATTGTATATCTTTTCATTTGTTCAGATCCAACTAATTTAAAATGTAACCTCAGCAGAAATGCATCTTTATTAATATAAGAACAAAGGACTTAACAAATTAACTAGTTTCGGAAATAAATTGCATCAGATATTCAACCAGTCAATACTAAAAATGTATAACATGCATTGAGGCATTGAGGTTACACAGATAAACAAGATGGCCAGAATTCCTTCTTTCTCCTTTTTTTCATGTTAAACACACCTAAGGAAACAAACCTGTAAAGAAGTATGTTTGATTATAATTGTCAATGAAATTGATCATCTGAAATAATCTTGGTAAGATAGTAATTAGTTTTTATGAATGGGAGGGGAAAAATGAATTGGTTCAAGCCAGTGAAACTGAAGGTGTAGATAGAGCTTGTAAGTATCATCTCAGGAGACTTTGTACGTTCACGTGCCATGCGCTCGGTCTCAAAATGGTTCAGCAAGGGAGGTGAGAGTGAAGGGACCTATTAGAACACAGCTGTGGCTTAGAAGGAGTTCTTGTGCTTAGTAAATTAACAGAAATTAATTTATCTAGATCAGCATGCTGATGTCTAGATTAAGGCAGTGTCCCAGTAGCTTGGTGCATGGTATCTTATCAGAGTAGAGTGGTCACCAAGAACTATGCAAGTTCCCAGTACGAGGATGGAGTGACACTGATGGAGTCAGGAGAGGGTTGGGTCTGCTAGAGAAAGAATGACTTAGAAATCTAGATAAAGTTTTTGTGGTGGAAAGTGAGGCAATATCATGGCTAGGGTCGCATGATGATGAAATTCAGGAGAAGCTAAATTGGAACAAGTGCAGAAGACAATTTGGGACAATAGCCAAGGACTGATTGTAGCTGATCAATGGGTAAGGCATGGCACCTGCTCCTTCTGAAGTAAATCTCTTGGACAATAATTTTTGTTTGTTTGTTTGAAGAATCTTTAAGTACGCCTTGATTTTTTTACCTCATGAAATGCATGTGGCAATTTAAAAGTGACACTTTCATGGTTAAATATTTCTCACAAGGAGAGTATAGACCTTGTTTGTACAGTGGCATTAGGAAAAGGATTGGAGCGAAATTTACAGAAATTTACCTTGGTGAGCTACTTAAAGTTAGGGTTGGTGTTAAAGGTCTGTTATACTCATGGTTGGAGTTCTCTGGTCCCATATATGGAGAATCTGGAATTTCAGTTCTAAGATATCTTTGCTTCAAACATGAATAATCATAAATGTGACAGTGGAAGTTGTCAATTTGGGGGAATCTTGGCTGCCTAGGGTGACCATTAGGTGGATTTCCAGGGAATAAGTCAGACCTTGCTTAAAAATGAGTGAAATAGAAAATCTCTAAGTTTTCTTTCTACTCTGAGATAAAATAACTGTAGAATTATTTTCTTTTTTGGAGTGTATGTTACTTGTACATATCTGAGCACACATATCAAATACCTTTTTAAAATTGTGATAAATATCTTACATTTTACTCCTTGGATGTTTAAAGAACATAGACTCTAGAGCAAGACTACATGGGTTCAAACCCGGCTCCTCTCCTTACTAGCCCAGTTATCTTGGCAAGTTAATTAACTCATTTTTACCTCTATCTACTCAAGTGTAAAATGCGGATAACACTAGTAACAATCTAACTACTATTGTGAGGATTAAATGAGTTAATGCATGCAAAGTGCTTAGAACAATGCTTTGCACGCATAGGAAGCACTCTGTATATGCTAGTTATTTTGATGATACTGGTGATAATCTTTATCATACCAATACCTCTGACATTTTGAAAGAAGAATGAGTTAATAGAATCTTTCCTGACTGACCTTCCTTACTTTTTTTTTTTTTTTTTTTGCGGTACGCGGGCCTCTCACTGCTGTGGCCTCTCCCGTTGCGGAGCCCAGGCTCCGGACGCGCAGGCTCAGCGGCCATGGCTCACGGGCCCAGCCGCTCCGCGGCATGTGGGATCTTCCCGGACCGGGGCAAGAACCCGTGTCCCCTGCATCGGCAGGCGGACTCTCAACCACTGCGCCACCAGGGAAGCCCTGACTGACATTACTCTTATGTTAAAAACTTTATTATAGAAACTCTCAAACGTGCATAAAATTAGAAAAGGATAATGAACCCCCCATATACCTACCCATCATTCAGCTTTAACAGTGATCGTCTCAAGCCCAGTCTTGCTTCATAAATTCTCCCACCCAACTCCTCCTTTCCCCCAGAGAGTTCTGAAGCCGGTCCCAAACATATTTTATTTAATCAGTTGATGTTTCTTTATTTATTTCTAGTGTGTATCTCTTAAAGATAGGGACTCTTTTCCCTAAATCATAATCATATTATCATTATCACTCCTAAAATCCCTTGATATTTATTAAATATCCTGCCAGGTTTCACATTTCACAGATTGTCCTATGTGTACATGTGTTTGTGGGTATGCATATCCTTGGAGTCAAAATGTTCTTTTTCCCTGTATTTCCTCCAAATAAAATCCTTTTTTTGTGGGGGGAAAAAGTCTTTATTGTTAAATAAATAAAGTGATTGTTTTTAGGGTCAATCACTTTTGAACTTGTTTTGTCTGAAAAATGAAATATGTGTACCAAACAACTTCCAAAGATATCTCACACTTTCGTAACTTCATGGTAATTTTAGTCCATGTGCAAATCAGGGTTTAAGGAATCCACAATGCCAGAACTATTCAATATTTCAGGGGAATAATTTGAGAATTTTGTTCTGTTGTATTCACTTAGCAATAAGATTCATTTTGGGTTAGGAGACTCATAAATGAAATAGAAGTGGGCAGAGGTAACAAGAGAGAGCAGAATATCAAGCCATGGCACACCATGAGGGTGCCCAGTGTTCCTCGTCATTTTCTCTTTACTTCTCAAGGAATATTAATTTTGAAAAGGCCTTGGATTTATGTGACAAATTCTCTCCCCACCCCCTGAAAATTCTCAAAGCACATTTCAGAAACTCATTTTTGGCAGATGAAAATTTAAGTAAATTGGCCAAGGTCACAGCACAATAAGGGCAGAGTTATCAAGGCAATGCAGTTTCCTGCTTTTTCCACCATCCATGAAATTAGAGTAACTCCACCCCTTAAAATGAAAGGGTCTACTTTTTTTTCTTTCTGAAATTATAAACCATGATTTGGAAATGTTTTTTTACCATTAACTCAGACTCTCAAAAGTGGTCTTTTAAGGCTATGAAATGTTTGTGTGTGCATTATTTCAGCTACTACAACTGCATATATTACAACCTATACAATTTGCTTTAAAAGAAGAGTGGCTTTTTTGTTTGAGCTGATTTTCTTTTCATGAGGTATGACATGATGAAGAAGCTATCTGTAGGAACAAAACTAGTTCACTTTCTATGGGCAAGCACAAGCTGTAAAGTAGATTATTAAAGTACACAGAAATAGAAAGTTAGATCAGAAGTGATATTTTACTGTGAGGTCTTCTTTTGGCCTTATAAAATGAGAAAGAACTAACCTTGTTCTATTTCTGAGTCCTGAAAAAAGCCTCCTAGCAGGCATATCACCTTTAATTAGGTTTCTGCTTTTGGGAAGCATTCTACCAGCCCCCTTTCATTTATTTTTAATGATGTTATCACTAACAGGCAAACAGTCCCTTAGTAAAACAAAAACAGTTTCTATATAAAGCCTGGTGTACATGTCCTGAGTCAGTCATCTAAAAACAAATGTTATGATTGTTTCCGTTGTGCTCTTAGAACCCTTAATGGCCCTACTGTGCAGATATGCAAAACATCAACCTAGGAAATATAACCGTGTCTGTTATGCAGATTTCAATAAATGCTTTCCCATATTCACTTGCAATATCAGCAGTGAGGTTAAACCTACAGGGTCATGGAAAAGACAGAAAGGTCAATTAAGTGGATTTTTTTGGCATAAGCTACACCAGCTCCTTCATAAATACTTACAGCTTAAGACTTTAAGAGACAAGCAGGGGTGAAAGCCACCCAAAATGTTTAAAAGTTAAATCAGTGTGTGTGTGTGTGTGTGTGTGTGTGTGTGTGTGTGTGTGTGTGTGTTTAATGTGTGGCACCATTGTATTTTGCCAAGAAATTCCAGTTTGTGGGAGGAAAAAAAATCTATGCACAGATGCCTGAGAATTTTAGTTTCATCTTCTCAATGGCCAAAGGACAATTTTGCTGTCAAGGCCAAGCTTAGAAATTAAAATTAATGTATAGCTTGATTTAGTGTTTCCTCCATACATAGATTTTGAAACACAAATGCAGAATAGACAGAAATTAAAGACTCTCTTTTGAGAATAATGGTAGAAAATATACACTTTCCCCTTAAATATACAAAGTTTCTTTAGGACACTTAGTATCCCTGTTTTCCTTGAACTGTTATCCCTGTGTGGTTTCCTCACAACCCTTTCACCTTCCCTGTTTAAATATTTCCCAGTATTCAATGCCCATTTCGAATGCACCTTGCCATGAAAATTTTATTTTTCTTCATTCTGCTGTCAACTTGCATCATCTAAGTATAATCTCTTCTTTTTCTAAATAACCACTGGGTGTCATTTGAATCAATCTTTTGGCACATACCCTTATTAGGATTATAATTGCATGTATTTTTTTTATCTTCTTCCTAGGGCTTCCTCCTAACCCAAGGTAATGTCTCTGAAATTGCCTTGTAATCAATAGAGAGGTTTCCCGGTAGAAAGTATTTTTAGTTTTATTCTCCTGGGTGTAGTAAGCAGAGTCTATATCCTTCTCATTTCAGCTTCTGCCTCATCTCATCTCATTCACATATTCTTTCAACAGATATCAATCAGTTCTTACCGTATGTTAGGGAGCTGCAATACATGTTCTATTTCTTCCCTTAAGGAGTGGTCCCGAACTTTTGTCAGCTTCTCAACAGCAAACAACCCATGATAGTTGCATATGTGTGTAATAAATACTTTATGCCTTAAATTAGGCAGAACTGTGAGCTTGGTGTATTTCTTAGCACACCTCCATCATCCTGCCAAAGATGCACTTACAATGATCTCCTTTGAGTATTAAATCTTCTCATTTGTTTACCCAAACTTGAAATCCAGAGTTCTAATACTGCTTCCAGTATATCCAAGCAATTAAGTGTTCTTATGCTTTTCAGTCTATTTCTCCAAAATCTGTACTATTTTCTTTTTGTGTAAGTAAATTTACCCATTTTCTTTAGGACCTGCTACCTGAAGAAAATCAGTAAACTAGTTCATCCTCTTTGGCCCTTTCTCAAGTTATTTCTATCATAGTCAATTTTAACTGTTCACTGAACTAACTCAGGTTTAGTTTATATATGGCAACTGTAATAATATACAGTAGTAATTTTATTATCAACATGATATTTCATCATCACAAGGCTCATTAGAGAGAAATAATATAGAAACCACAGGCTTATGGCTCATGGTACAATATTAAGTTTCCCTCCATGGCACATTGAAGCCAAGTTTACAATAGGAAATTTCGAATAAATTTAGTTATTTCTTAATTATTAATACTTTATATTTATTAGCATTTTATATTTCACAAAGCACTTTCATATACATAACCTAATTGGATTTGAACTACAGTCCCTTCAGTCTGTGGTCTTCATTTTAATAAATAGACCAAATGAGTCTCATAGAACATAACAGATGGATTCTTTGCTCAGTTATTTGCTAACACTTGGTAGAACCAGGACTTAAACTCACCCCTTCTGAATCTAGCCTGGGTTACTTCTCATTTTACTGTAACTGTATCACATTATGGTAACGATTTTATGTAAAAAAATGGAGTAATTTTAAATCCAGAATTTGGAAAGTGGGCTTAAAATTTAAAATATGAGAAAGGACTTATTTTGTGATATTCCTGGATATTTTATAAGAATTGGAATAGATACATGAAAGTTTGTGACCAGTTTTTGATTTAAGATTACATTGTGGCATCAGAATTATTAGTTCCTATTGTCAAATTAAATCCAGAGTGTCTTGAGTAGGAATGAACCATGGTTGAGGTGTGACTGAGCTCAATTTAAATGACTGTGTTTTACATTTGAATGTAAGTTTCAAACTTTTTAAACACCAATACTTAATTTTTTAAATTATTCATGCCTCTACTCCAGTTGGACAATGTGGCTGATGAGTTTCCAAAAACACCAGTAAACTTAACTTTATATACAATTGTGATGGGAATTTATCAAAATGACCAAGAAAAATTTTTATTTCTATAAATAACTATTCACTTCTCTATAGACAGTACCATATTCTCCAGAATTTTTGTCAACATTTTTTTTACTTTACCAGTACAGAAATATAACAGTTTCATGCAAACTTTCAGATCACTTGTAAACATTAAATATGGAAATTTTTCCATTTCAATACTGCTGGTATCTACTTCACATTACTATGAATAAATGTGAATTCCCTTGGAATGTATGGTTTTCTAAAAGGGAGTATTTTTCTACTTGGACCTTATGATATAATAAAAGATATCAGAGACAAAGATACACACACACACACACACACACACACACACACACACACTTGAAAACGAATATATAATTCAAACCCAAAGGGATTAGTTATGAAAATAACATATTAACAGGAAAGAAAACATTTTAAAAGTAGAGGCTCATTACTTTTTCAAACAACATTGTTCCTTAGGATATCCTGCTAAATTGTTATGTGTGATAAGATGGGATGGAAAAAAGCCTGTCTTACAGCGGCATCAATCTTAGTGATAGTCATTTATTGATAAGTGACTTAAAATATGAGTAGAATCATGAGATGAAATGATGAGAAGAATGAAATATCATTTTTTCATACTTTATTGATTTTGGAGTTTTAAAATATTTTCTTCTCTTTTTTACTTTCTCTTTATATTGTCCTTTATGTTCTAATTGATGTTAATTGATTATGTCTTGTTATAATTGTCATAATTATATTTGTTATAATTATTAAGATGTTAATCAGTAGCTTTTTCTGGTCAAAAGATGAAATCATTTGTTAGTTTATAATATGTGCTGTTCTGTTTTCCTTTAGAAAATCACTGTAGTTCCCTAGAACTAAATTAAAATACAAGAATACTTTAAAGTTAATAACCACTCTTTCTTAGGACTTTAAAAACAACAAGAACTCTTTAGAGAATTGGCATAACTACTGACCCCTACAGTTGTGGAGTATTTAAAAAGATTATGCCCTAGTTAATGCAGCTTTCAAAAGTGCTTACTTTATTCCTAGGAAGATGTACCCATCATTGCATCAGTCCTCAGTGTTGTGAATGACTGTCTTATAAATTTTTCAAATTTTATTAGAATTTATCAAATTGTCTAATTTGATAAAATGAAGCAAGATAATTTGACTCCTTATAAAATAGAGTTTGTAAACCTAAGTATAAACAATAGCTTTCTCTGAAATTTCGTGTTTGTGTGACTCATTCTTTTTCAGATGTTAACGAGATATCCATAACTCTTTGGAATTTGTAATTAAGATATTGAAATTCAGATGCCAAATTGATGCACTATCACCCTCCAATCAATATAAGTGAAATTTCCACTTAACTAATTTTTCTGATTTCTTATAAGGAGTAATAGAGAATGTGTAATTTTAGATTTGAGTGATACTAGAGTTTGTCTCATTCAACCTGCTAGTTTTTTAAAATTGAGGAAATTGAAGCCTGAAGAAGTTGTCCCATGTCCAAAGTAGCTGTTACTAACTGAACACTGAATTATTTTCATTATACATCCCAATGTATTCAGAAAGTAGTGCGCACAGTTTTAGTTATCTATAGCTGTGGAACAAATTGCACTAAAACTTAGTGGCTTAAACCATCATACATTTAAAATCTCATGATTTCTGTGAATCAAAAATCTGGGTACAACTTAGCTGGATACCTCTGGTTTAAGGTCTCAAGAGTTTGCAGTTATGCCATCAGCGTGGCTTGCAGCCTCATCTAAAGGATTGACTGGGCACGGAGAATCTTTCAAGCCAACTCATGTGGTTTTTGGCAGCCCTGTCTCTTGTCCTTTGTCCCTGAGCAGGGCTGTCTCATGACATTACAGCTGGTTCCTCCATGGCAGGAAATATAAGGAAAGGGAGAGAGAGAGAGATGGAAACAGACTTTCTACAGCTGAATCCTGGAGGTGACATCCCATCACATTTGCTTTATTCTGTTTGTTAGGTCTAACTCAGACTAAGGGAAAGGTTCTATATGGGATGTGAATAACAGCAGGGAGGAATCATCAGAGGCCATCCTGTAGGCTACTATATACCTGCCACCTGCTCAGAGAAAATACTTCCCCAGTACTTGTCAAGTAAATTAAAATACTTATTTATTAATTAAGTCTTTATAGTAAAATGTCTCAGGTAATGGAATTGGAATATGGACTCTTGGTTGAACAATAGTATTCTATATACATTATTCTTTCTGATTTTATACTGTGATTATGAAAAAGTATGCCCTTGTACTTATGAAATATGCAGTGAAGTCTTAAAGATTAAAGAGGGAAGATGGTTCAGACATACATACACATGCACAGAGCAAGAGACGGACAGAGACAGAGAAATAATTAAAGACCAAATATGGCAAAATGTAAACAATTGTTTAATTTGAGGAAGGAGTTAAATTTGTTTCCAAGGGCTGGTTTAATAAATTACCACAATAAAACAATAGAAATTCATTTTAAATTACCACAATAAAACAATAGAAATTTATTTTCTCATAGTTCTGGAGACCAGGGGTCTAAAATCAAGGTATCAGCATGATGAGCTCCCTCCAAGAGACGAAAAAGGAGAAACTGTTCTTTACCTCTTCTAGCTTCTGGTGGTTGTCAACATTCCTTGACTATAGCCCCCAAATTCCAATCTTTGTCTCCATCTCCACTTTGCCTCCTCCTCTTCTCTGTGGCCCTCTTCTGTGTCTCAAATTTCCCTCTGCCTTTCTCTTATAAGGGCACTTGTCATTGGATTTAGGGCTTATCCTACATCAGGATGATCTCATCTCAAGATCCTTAACTTAATCACACCTGCAAAAACCCTCTTTCCAAATAAGCTAGAATTACTGGGATCCAGGGATTGGGCATGGACTTATAGTGGGGACCGGGGGGCTACCATTCAATACACTACAGAAGTATATAGGGATTCTTTGTTCAATTCTAGCAACTTCTCCATAAGTTTACAATTATTTAAAAGCATAGTATCAAAGAACAAAAAACAGAGATTACATTGTCAAATGCCATAATAATTCAAAGAGAATAGCATCTGACAAACTAACTTTCTTTTAAAGATAAAACTTTAAAAAATGTACAGATATATCAAGCTGCAATAGGTGTTTTGTGAATTTGTGCTTCATCATCATTCATTGTTTGAAGTCAGTGGAGATTATGTGATGTCAAAACACTCTTCCATGTTGTCTGGCTTCTCAAACTTTTGCTTTAATCTTCTTAAGACATTTAGGATATAAAAGGTCACTTTTATTTCAAAAGGAATAACTGTGTTCCCAATTTTACTATCTTTGTAGGAAGACTGAGACTTTCTATGATGTTAATTGCCACAAGATGACAACTTTTTCTCAGACAGTAGGGTCTTGAAGCCCAAAGGAATATTTTTGTTTTGTTCGATCTTTGATAAATTTATTTGTCTTCTTTTCAAATGTTTATTGATCTTAAGAATCACTCTTTTTTCATTTCTTTATAGCTGTCATTGTGCCCTAAATTTGATTGAGTGAAAGTGGCTTAGTGCAGTATCTCAACCATATAAAATGATAAATAAATGACTCTAATCACATAATACCATACTACATGATAGTCTGTTCACACTTACCTGAAGCCGTAAGGACAAAGATGAGCATTCCACTGAAGCAACTGCAGAAAAAAAAAAATGACATTCACACACACACCCCACATATTCCTACACATAAACAAGGAACAATTTTAATCCTACATTGGGAAAAAATTGGAGTAGCTAACAGAATAATGATGGAAGACAAAATGTTTTACTAACTATAAGAATTAGCTACTTTACAATTGGAATCTGTCACTAGGGTCTAGATGAGCTCTTAAGACTTGCAAATTGTATTTTTTAACATCACTTCTCCAGTTTCTAGTACATTGTTTAAGTAGATATTGGTAGTATTAAGTAAATACATATATAAATGTATATATCATGAGTGATTAATGAATTAACTCACAATAGCCAAACGTAGTCAAGCATAAATGTATTGGTTAAGTCAAGTAGTCGTGGGAATTATGGAACTTATAATCAAATGTGTGTGTGTGTGTATACATACATTTGATGCTTTTTGCTTGGACAACCTTTAAGAATTGTGGAGTCATAGACTCTAATGCTGAAAGCAAACTCAGGTGGTCGTCTGGTTCTATGCCTTTCTTCAAGAGACAAGCAATTATTATCCCCATGATCTATTAAGCCACACTTTCTTTAGTATGTGACAGCTAAGGTGATGCTGATCAAAAAATATAGCTCTTTATTCTTAAACAATTTCACATGCACATAGATGTTTAACAAGTGCCTTTGCAGAGCTATCATGAGAAAATGCTAGCAGCCTTGGTCTGGAGGAGTAATTTATGACAGCTAGGTAAATGGTGTCCAAGATCACCTTGATCATATTAGCCACGTAGTAGCCCTACCCCTGCACTGCAGGCTTTCTTTAACCCTGGTGACAAGAGTGATTAAAAAAATAAAGAACACAATGAGTCCTACGCAGGCTGCTAACTCTGTTTCTTCTTCTAGTACCTGCTGCCTCAGATCATCTGTCAGTAAGTTAACAGAGGAGGGAGTGGAAAGAGAAACTGCTAAGGAATGAGTGAGTGTGTATGAGAGCAGGGTAGTTAACAGAAGGCCTTGTGTCCGTCACTCCCCTCCCCAACCTTTCTTCCCTTTTGGTTCATTAACTAGAAATGTGGAAAGGTGAGGGAGATGAATTTAACTTGTCCTGACATTTGTCAGAGACAGAGAAGTGCGGCAACTTCCAGAATATTTCTGCCCCAGAGAGAGGGAATTGGAAAAGGTGTTGTGTGGTTAGGTGTTGTAATGAAAAATAAAGAAATGATTCAGGAGAACAGTGGAATCAAATTATAAGCATAAAGGTAAGTGTGCTGAAGTTTTTAGCCACTTGCAAAATTAAGAGATATTATCAGGACTGTGCAAATATATTGCTCTAATTTTCCTGGGGTGAATTATGAAAATATTTACAAAATTGAGAATCCCGCCCTGAATAAAATTTTCTCTGTGATATAATAGACTAAAATAAACCATAATAAGTATGTATTTTAAAATGTTTAAATAATAAAGAACTGAATAAGAAGATTTCACCGTGAGAGTAAAAAGAATTTGTATCTGGGCATTATTCTAAGTTGCTTACAATGTTGGAGAATGTTCAATAAGCAAAGTAAAGGTTAATTTATCTTAGGTTTTATATTTGATTTTTGAAATGTTTTGAGAGTTGTATATTATTACCCTTTCTTTAGACCCCTTTTTCATGTTTAAAAAACTAGTTTTTCAATATGAGGTGAGAGGTATTCAGGGCCAAAAGAATTAGATCTTTAGTTTTCATGATATTGAATTATTCAATTATAATTGAGAAAGAATATATTTGATTCCAGTTTTTATTTTAGTCGTGGAATTAAAGGTTTTAATTGTATAGTCACTTGTAGATTCCTTAAGAATATATTTGAACAAATCATTGATATATAGGAAGGGTTAATTGAGAAAGAGACACTAATATACATAGCATTTCTCCTATATGAAGCTCTAGAAATACCCTATTGTCAATCCGAACAGAACAAACTAAAATGAGATAATTGGGAAGGTGCCCATAAAGTCAGCCTGAATATATTATCACAACTATATATGAGATAATATTTGTTTTAAAAAGATTCTATGGCACTGTAAACTCAGTCTCATTAGAGACTGCATTTAAGAGGCTTATAAAGTTACTCATTAATGTTATCTTGTTGTATCTCCACAGCTTTTTCATTAAAGAAAATTCAGCAGAAAGCATTTTCTCCTGATAGCAGGAACCAATTTGCAATAAATGTTCTGGAAACCACTAGGGAAGCCATTACTGAGGTCTAATAAAAACAGACAAGCGTAACTTGTTCTATATTTTTGTTTCAATCACATACAGATGAGACCCCGCTTTCCACACCAACTGCAAGAGACAGCCTTGACAAACTTTCTCTAACTGGGCACGGACAACCACTACCTCCAGGATTCCCATCTCCTTTTCTGTTTCCTGATGGATTGTCTTCCATAGAGACCCTTCTGACTAACATACAGGTAGGACTTTTTCACAGTCTGGGAGAAAGAAACGTGGAAGGCTCAGTTGTCTATTTTTCCCAAATTCATACTATTCCAGCTTAATCCATTCTTGAGACTGACTGAACCATGGTATTGAAATTTTTCTAGCAATTTAAGATTTTAAACTTACTACACAAATCAAATTGGTTAGAAATACTCAAATATGTGTATATTATACACATTAATATACACACATTAAGGTGTATACACCTTAATGAAAACTTAGATGCAAATGACCTAGGCCTTTTAAAAATTATTCTGCCTAAATGCCTTCCTTATTGCCAATTAATGGGAGGAATCTAACTGTTTAAGTTTGTCTGATGCATTAAATGACAGTATACCAGTGCTAATAAATATTTAGCTATTTTTAAACTGCTGGCCTTTCGGTGAGGAAATGATATGTTTAGTCATTCAAATATGTCTAAAGTAAAAGAATCCAAAAAATCCCTTCTTTCATAAATAAGTTTATTTCAGTTAATAGGGTTTCTTCAAAGAATAGACTTCAAAAAGCCATACAAAACTTTCCACGGATTTCCTATGTAGTCTTCAGGATGTATATTTTACGTACAGTACATTATGAATCAAAAATACTTACAGTTAGCAATAACATAGAGCATGGAGCCAAAATAATAAGAGTGTTTGGGATAAAAGAAAGCATAATTTTCTTGCCCACACATGAAGTGGTCATGTGGACCCCAGATGGAGATTTTTGCCATCTACTTCAACACACTTGGAATAGCTAGTAGTAAGCATACGCTTACAGATACTGTGCTGGTAATTTTTTTTTTTTTTAATCTTTGCTCAAGCACTCGATCCTTAGTGATATTTTTCTGTACACATTTCCTACCATATTAAACTTTCTCCCAGTAGAAATGTAATTAATTTTATTTACCCCTCCAAGGACATAACAGAAGGCCTTTAATGTAACATATCTTCTCATCTATTAATATGGCATTTTTAATACCAACATAATTAGAGTCTCCAGAACTGTATTCAACTTTAAGGTTTTATATCTCAGTAATTGAAATAAATCATCAGTCTAGCCTAAATGTAATCAAGGCTAAATAATTAATTATATTTTAGAATAAACATAAAACTTATTTTTTTCAAAATTTGGCCCATATTATTGTTTTCCAAGGTAGAGTTTTTAATGAATTTCTCCTTTGTCAAATTAAAGGCTTTCAGAAAATATCCCTCAACGTTTTAAAATGGACACTCTGAGAAGTAAGGGAACAATTTATTTTCTTATGTATATAACCCCATATGAAGCTAAGCATTTAACTTAAATTTCTCCATTTAGGTGTCTGTATCTTCACTAACTAAAACCTCTTTAACCAGGAAAGTGGTAATTTAATTTCAATTTCAGCAGAGAAAACATTTCTGTGTAAACATTCACTAGTATAGACGAGCTTGCTCATCTGAAGAGTGGGTTTACACAGGGACCCTTGCATTGTGTGTGAAAACCACATCACTAAGTCAAATTCTGTCAGTTTGAGAGTGTTTTTCCACCCACCCCTGGCCAGTAATACCCAGACTGGAAATATCTGCATCACCTCAAATTGGAATTATTTCTTTAAAGAAAAAAAAAAGGAAACTTCAGTTTTAAAACGTACAAATTTTAGACAAATAATTTATTTCATTGAATATATCTCTAGATTTAATATACTCTCTAACCTTCCAACCAGCCTTGAGAGGTATATTTTAGGAAGAGTTGATGATAGGATGATCATCAAGGCAAACTAAGTTATTTATTTCTAGTCCCAAATCATAGGAAACTGTGTCTGATAAAGTTAGAACACTTACAATAAGAATACTTCATTTAAAATAAATTATGCTTGTTCACTTCAGTCTTGCATATATATAAGTATGTATATATATGTAGATATTATATATTTATATGTATGGATTTAATACCTATATACATGTATATGTGTATGCACATATGTGTACATAAGGTAAAATAAAGATGAAAAATCTTATTGAGTTCCATGCACAGTAATACAAACACACAATGCATACATACATACATATATACATGTATATATATATATATATATATATATATATATATATATATACACACACACTCATTAGACACACATACTGGATTTATGTTCAGTAATGGCTTCACATTATTTTGCAAAAGGTCATAGATGCTAGCTCTTTTATTATTGCCACATATATTGAGTTATAGTAATATCCTAGGAATGGTATAGAATGTTTAAACAGTCATGACCCTGGCTTATGGGGCATACAGTATAAATGTGTTTGCTGTCCAAATTCTAATTTGGGTAATTACATTCTGTCTACCTCAATTTCCTCTGCAATTTCAATTATATATAATGGGGTTCTCTGCTTTCTGTTTCAAATGGTAACACTCTTGGCGTGGTAAGTTTAAAGCTCCATATTTCCTTTGAAGGTATTTTATCACAATAACAATGAAAAAGAATTGAGTTAAAAATGTTTATATTTTTTACATCATACAATTTCATGTTTGAAACTAAAGGTTTTTTATGTATATTTGTTATTGTAATTAAACCCAAGACATTGGGTTATATTTAAATTTAGTGCACATAGACTCTATTTTTCCTTAAAGTTAATGACCAAACATCTCTTAAGAATAATTTAAGGAGTTATTGTTCTAATATTCAATAAGTTAATTTCATGATATTCTATAATTTGATAATTTTCAATTTTAAAATTTGTAATGATTACTACAGATGTCCTTTCCATAATGTGTTATCAGAATTGAATTTTCATAAATGTTATTTCTTAGTGCTTTAAAAGAGGGCCTGTGGAAAAATACTGTAGACCAGTATTTTAAAATATATATGTACTATATATAGTATAGAAAATACATATTTTATATATATCAATAGTATAGAAAATATATGTAGTATAGAAAAAATATATATATATTATATACCTTTAGGCACTAGATTTTTGCAACCTTCTAGAACTATACTGTTCGTTCTTAAAATTTGAGTGTTTCAGAAATTAAAAGTAATGAAGGATAAAGATATCTTCAGTAAAAGACAGCAATTTCACTTTAGTGAGAGATATGGATTCATTCTAGATTTTGCTTTTTAGGATTTTTAAAAATGTATTTTATATGGAATTTTATTTTTTTTTTCAATGTGGGTAATCTTTCATTATGGCTTCCTTAATCAAACACATCTGTGGAGAACTCCCTGTGAGATTATAGGTGAGGAAAGTAGAATTTTAGTGTCAATTACTGGATGTGACACCTTCGATCATTGACTACCATTTGAACAAACTGAAAGGAGAATTTTACCTACTTACTCAATCTGAGCTTTCACGCTGTAAAGAATAACTGGGATCTATTTGTACATAGGACCAGGAACAAATGATTTACATTGTTTATCCTATTTACAAGAATTATTTTAAATGACTTACAAATATTAAAATAAGAATAAGTAAATAAGTAGAAAGGTAAAATAAGGTAGAGAATATAAAGTTTAGTTAGGGGTGAAGTTAGCACTAAAGATATATGCCATAAGGGGAGAGAGGATAGGAGTTTGGGTCAGTGTGGTTTGTCTATGTGGTGGTATTAAACAAACAAGGAAGACCTAAAAGGGATGTTAAAACCACAATGCATGGCAGTCCCAGATTGGTTCATTATGGTCTAATAAATAAACATAATCTAAATGTTGTATTTAAGAAGTATTCGTTACTTCTATATTTAAGGGAAGACAATGAAAAATAATTTGACCAGGGCTTCCCTGGTGGCGCAGTGGTTGAGAGTCCACCTGCCGATGTAGGGGACACGGGTTCGTGCCCCGGTCCGGGAAGATCCCACATGCCGCGGAGCGGCTGGGCCCGTGAGCCATGGCCGCTGAGCCTGCGCGTCCGGAGCCTGTTGTTCCGCAACGGGAGAGGCCACAACAGTGAGAGGCCTGTGTACCGCAAAAAAAAAAAAAAAAAAAAAAAAAAAAATTGACCAAATATTCTGATTATACATATTCCAGTCTTTACATTTCAATGTCATGCCAGTAATAATTTATACATTTCAAAGAAATTAATCATTTTTCATTGGCATCATCAATACATATTTTTAATTATAACAGAGTCAGATAAGAGAATTAGAAGGAAACTTTTCGAAAAGGTAAACAACAAAATAGGACACTGGCTTCAAAATATGGGTAGACTAGAATCAGATATATTGGTCTTACATTATATCTTTTTATCTTTAATCATAATAATATATTAATCTTCTCCCCTTTTTTCCCATTACCAACTTGTGAAAAGAGATCATATAAAAAAAACCAGTAAAATATAGCCAGTATTTTTAACCCAGTTTACTATAATGAGGACAGTAGCATTAACCTCTTAAAAATCTGGACTCTATATTGTATTTACTAATTTATATTGTATACAACAACAATGATAATAACATAAATAGTAAAAACTAATATTTACTGAGTAATCTTAATGAGTCCTTATACAGGAAAAATACTCCTGTATAAGTCTCCTCTACTCTACTCCAACACTAGTTAACTTCTGACGCTTCTGATCAAGAAATGTCTGGTAGTTTTTCCCATACCAAGCAATTCTGCAACCCCAGCTGGGTGCCCTACAATTTAACTCAATTCTGGCACTATCTACCTAGAGATAGCATCAGATCTCACAGGTTAAGAGTTCAGTCCCACAAGACTGCACTCCTTGCCCCCATTTCCATTGTCAATTTTAAGTCCAGATTATAACCTGTGCTTGTGACCAAACAGCTACAGATTGGAGGTTCCCACCCCCCATCGCCATGAGTTCAATTAATTTGTTAGAGCAGCTCACAGAACTTAGGAAGATGTTTTACTTACTAAATACCCAGTTTATTATGAAAGATGAGAAAACCAAGGTCAAGAAGGAGCAGATGACTTGTCCAATATAACTCAGGAGCAGCCAGATAGAAGAGATGCATAGGGCAAGGTATGTGGGATGAGGCATAGAGCTTCTGTGCCCTCTGCACATGCCACCCAGCCAGTACCTCCACATGCTGACCAATCCAGAAGCTCTCTGAACCTCACCCATCCTTTAGGGGCTTTCCAAAAGTCTACTTAGTAACAGAAACTCAGGTGTAGTTGCAAGGGGCTTATCGTGAATAACAGACGACCCATTTCACCTCTGTTGCTCTTATCACTTAGGAAATTCTACCCGTTGTAGGATCTCTAGACACCAATATCCAGTGTAGGATACCTAGAAGTGCTTTTGATGGAGAGGTCATTGTTAATCGACTTCGGAGAACAGTAACCATAACATTAAGCCAAGTATAGCTATAACTTTTGTCACAAGAGCTGTGAAAATGTGTTAGTTGATACTGTGCTATTATATATTTTTTTCTGTCTATAAAAGTTCCTGGTTTCAAGGCACTCTATTCCCTCTCATCCTGGAAAGAAACAAAAGAAAAAAAAAAAAGATAAATAAGCTAGGGATTTCTGATCCAGGCTTAGTCAACTTACTAGTTTGGGATCTTGGATAAGTCACCTGTTCCTTCTGGACCTTGGTTTTCTAATATTTAAAAGGTTTTAGTTAGAATAGGTGATGGCTAAAAATCTCCTCCAACTAAGTTATTTACTTTCATTAGAAGCAGCAAATTATTGAGCACAAATTTTGGCACGTGAGTTTCAGTGACATTCATGGAACCTTACGTGTCATCTGATTCTGAAATAAATGTGTACAAAATACAAATATGGATTAAGTAAGCTTTTCTTCCTCTAGGATCTAACTAGCAAATTAAGAAATGTTTCTTTTATATCAGTATATCTTGTAGTTCCCTTATACAAACAGATATTTGTACTTCCTAGGCTATAGAAATAGTTGAGATATTGCTAGATTAATCAGTGTCCTTAAATATATATATATATGTATATTATATATATAATAGACTCATTCTCTGAAAATTATGGAAATAATTTAATTTACATGGTAGATCATTTCAGAAAACAAAAATGTTTGTGTATTATGACAACCATTATGCCTGACCTATAGAAAAGAAATTTGAGGTCAAACAACTGCTGTGTCATAGAGTAAGCTTAAAATGCATTTCTTCACAACTGTCATGGTCCAACTTCAACATCATGAGAACTGACCTCCCCTTGGAAGCAAATTCATGTTTTAAGCCCCGTGTATTTTACTGTCATCGTAGAATTTTCTTGATACTGCATGACCACATGAGACCCAGCATTTAGTGTGACGTTTTGCATATGATCTACCTGGAAAACTTACAGAAGTCACACAAATCTGAAAGTACTATTATCGGTGATGGTTAAAATGGTGTCCCAGTGATTTGTAGATGTTGTGAACACTACTTGCTATTGCTTTTCCCAGCTCCCTGCTGCACTGAAATTTAATCGGTTTTCTGTATTTTTTGCAGCAGAGCGGTCACAGGCAATACCATATTTTTTGCATATGCATCTGTTTGACTCTAGTGAAGATTTTTGTTCACACTGGACTCCTGATGTGCACTGATTTAAAGTCTAAAAATGAAACTTAATTTTATACAGTTTATAAGTATTCCCTAGATGGTATTGGATCCTATAAACTAATATTTTTCAGACATAATCAGCAGGAATAGGTAATATATTACCATTAGTGACATTAGCAGCAACAGTAACAAAAGGAAACAGTAAATATAAATGTTCTTAGCAACTTCATACTTTACAACAAATATTAATATCAAATTACACAAATTAGAGTTGCAGCTTAACATTATTCAACATGTTTATTCATAATGATTGTTTCATATTTTAAAAATGCCAAAATATTGTGTTTTGTCAGCCAAGGACAATAATAGTTTAATAGTAATTTATTTTAAACAGCTACTGATAATACAACCAATCAACACATTAAGTGGTGCCAACATTGGCATCTTGCTAAATAATATCTAGACATTGCACAGAGAGTACATCTTTCAAAGATAAGTCAACAAGAGCAATCAGAGCAGAAAATTAGAATTTGGTATCTTAGAATTAAAATACAGCAAAACTAAAGTTTTAATTGGGGTGATCTAAAAGGGCACTTGAAGTAATGATCTCTTTTATTTGTTACTAATTGTTTGTTTCTGATGAAGAAGAAACATACACAGGAATGTTACTGAATTAAGATGGCAGTTTTCTTAGCAGCTATGTTTTATTGCTAAAAACAAAATAGTAGGGAGGGATGAACTGCCACATAGAAATTCTCTGGTTTGTTTCATATCACAAGAATTAATCCATAAAACTCAGGGTCAATAACAACAAATATGAAATAATTTATATGTGCTTGAAAAGAGACTAAAAATGGCTTGTGACAATGCTACATCAGTGGGCTGAGCTGAAGGTACATTCCTATTGCACTAACAAGTCAAGCTGGAGTTGAAATTCCTGAATCAAACTGCTTGTGGTGTCTCCTGCAAAGGGGTCACATTCTAGAATATATCTACAATTGGCATTAACTTCCATTTCATTTCTAATTTCAATTGAAAAATTCAGCTGCTGATGTTCACAAACCAAAGCAAAACATCTTCTTCAAAACAGCATTTTGTATTGCTGAGTTGATAAGGATGGAAATTTTAGCTCCAATTTTTACTAATAAGTTTACTAATAATTTTCTAAAGCATCTTAGAAGAGAACACATGCAGAATGCTTTGTATATGTTTTACATATTCTCATAATCTCATTTTCAAAAACCTGAGAATACTACTAATTTTTAAAAATAGAATACAGTCAAATTACATATATATGACTTTATGTTATATAAATAAATATAGTTTGCCTTCACCGTATGCTCTTGAATTATTATATATACTGTCAAATAGTCCCCTAAAAGTTATCCTCTGTTTATAGCCATTTTGATTGCCTTTTTAAAAATAATGCACTATTAAGCCACTAAGTTTTGGATCCCTTACACATATTATGTAGCTCGAGAAAAATATACCAGTATTATAATTTCTATTCATCAAAATTTAAAAAGCTACTCTATGGTAGGCACTCTCTAGGTTTTAGGGACGTAGTACCCAATGAGAGAAAATGTCCCTGCCTCAGAGAGCTTAACTTTCAGTGGAGAAGATGCAACATAACGCACTAAATTAATAAATATATGACAAAATTACATAATAATGCTATGAAGAATTTTAAGGAGGGAATAAGCAGGTGAGTTTGGAGGGCTGTTCCAGATAGGATGGGAAGAGAAGGCCTTTCTTGAGTGGTGATGGAACAAACGTGCGATGAATGAAGGATGAGCCATGCAAACTCGGGAGAAAAAGCATTCAGGAGGGTATCAGAAAGACCCAAGTCCCTGGTGCAGAAACAAATCAGTGCCTTGAGAAACGAAAGGCCACTGGTGTCGCATATAATCTCAGTAGGGAGTAGTAGAGAATGAGCCCTGAGAGATAGGTGGGTACTGCCAGCAACACGTGGGCTTATATAAACTATGTCAGATAATTACACGTGGAACAGCTCCAGTCTAATTTTCTCCACGTATTTATTTCTTAGACACGCTTATGTGCTACCCTCATATAGTTTTAAATCTAGATATTCTAATTAGAAGCAGTTGAACCTCCATGCCAAAAATATTTGTCTTTCTAAAATAGTTTAATTAAATTTAGATTTTTTTTTGCTTTAGTTATATTATTTGTCCTAGTGAGTACAGAGTGACTGCACAACAGGAGCCAAAGAATTTGATAAGTGGGTTGTTCTCTTTTAAAATACTTTAAAGTAATGAATGAAATGTGCTTCATACCAAAATATTACAATTCTGAATACCTTCTTTGTACAGGGGCTCTTGAAAGTTGCCATAGATAATGCCAGAGCTCAAGAAAAACAGGTTCAACTTGAAAAAACAGAACTGAAGATGGATTTTTTAAGGGAAAGAGAATTAAGGGAAACACTGGAGAAGCAGTTGGTGATGGAACAAAAGAATAGAGGTATTTTCAAACTTCCAACTAAGTCTAATACTTTATGTCAAATATTCAACATAACAATATTATGTTTCGTGATTTACTGTGAGACCGTAACTTTTTTGTTTTTACTTTTAGCTAAATTTTAGAGCAGGATTTGAATCCTGGGCTTACTGTGCTTCTTAATCTCCAAAGTACATTGTTTCTCTTCTGTTCATACCTCAGGGGGTTGAAATATATCAATTATATCATTAATCACATAATTTTTATTGCTTACAGCATTTAACAAATTCATAATTTTAAGATAAGAAGGTGCTCTGATAAGATGACAGCCATGAAGAAAAATTTTATATTCATTCACAATTGCCCTTTGAAAAACTTAAAGTCATAAAGCTAAACTAGAAAATACTGATTATTCAGGCGAAGCAGATTTAGTAAGATATTTATCAACTGAAATGGGAGACTGATGAATATCTGAACAAATGACCAAAGTTGAGTGTTTGTATAATTTTCTTTCTGAATGCCTCATTTTTATCCAACAAGGTCAAATACACATCAGAGTAGAAACTGATATGAATTTTTATTGGGTAAAAATAATGATATTATCAATCTATGATCTGCTTTTTACACACTTTACAGTGCATGTATAGATAATTTTGAAGGTCATTCATATTTATGTGTTTATTTTATGTATGAAATCGAAGAGTGTTTTCTTTACAACCACTTCCCGTTTGTCTCAGCTCTAAGGTTCTCCTTAGTATTCTAGAAGGGGGAGCTCCTTTTCTCTCATTTAATAAGTACTTATTATAAATACTCCACACTTTCTCCTTTGATATGTTTGACATGGTCATTTAAAAATCATTCTTTCTGTTTTGCTTTCAAAACTGGCAGGACTTAAAGGTTTTTCATTAGTTACTATGAAGCAACGCTAGTGGGTCCTGGGATGAGGCTGATTTGGGAAACTGTCACCCCAGGTGTATAGCACTGTTCTAAATAATGTGATTTCGCATAGATTTAGATACTAGAGTAATCAGAACAAGATAAACATTGATAGCAGGGTATGTTCTAAGTGAACATGGTTCATTCTGTGGAACGATCTTCCATGAGATAGCCATGTCTTGATTTTGTTCTCACTTGGAGAAGTGGTTTTTTTTTAGAAGACTTAAAAGCAGACCCTTGAATTCCTAAAGTAACCTTTTGGTTACTTGAGAGACTTTCAGAATTTTGTTGGTTCACAACTGTTGGAAGATTTACATTCTGTTTTATTCCTTTAACCACTAGAGGTATAGGGCAAAATGTTTCACAGATCACATCATGCACCTCCCATTTAATTAATTATGAACAACAAATTAAGAGTAATAACTATCAGTAATTATCTATTATGAGTGTGTCTATTGAAGCAGCATATTACCTTGAAGAGAGAACATGGCAATCCCATTTGCTTCAGTCACACAGGAGGAAGCAGTGAGCCGTCTATGGCAAGGCGCTGGATATTGAGCTTTCAGTGCCATGGGAGTACACAATCCAAATAAATAATTCAGAAATTACTGTTTCTTTTTAAAGGGACTTATAAACAATCATCTTTGGAAAGGGAAAGAGTAGGCAAGTAATTTTGTTAAGATAAGCATATGATTTTCACACTATTAAATAAAGGAAATTATCATTTATTTGAAACCAGTTTTGTTTTTCTTATAAGACTGTACTCAATGTACATTTTGATAAAATACAGTTTCTGTTAATATATAATACCAGCAACAACAAACCAGACAAGTTAATGGTCTGCCATCTTAATAATAATGATTATAAAAATGGGATTTGTGTAAATTAGAAATTGAAAGTAAAACTCTTACATGAGCCATTATTACCTTATTTTATATTTTGAGTAAATATTGTGCTAAATAAAAAATGTTGTTCTTTAATCTGTAGTAAGTAATCATATAATAAACTTGGAATGATTACTTCTTGTGACTAACTCTACCAGAAGGATTTTCTAATACTGATTCTGTCACATTCACATCCACAATGTTTATCAACTATCCAAGAGCAAATTATTTCAGAGAAAGGACTTTTATGATTTCCATATGCTGATTGCTTACTTTATATATAGTATAAAAGTTAAAACAATGATCAATTATTGTATGTATGAAAGTACAGTTAATGTATATTTTGTGAGGAACATTTGTCATTATTTATTGATTACATGTTATATACAAATATATAAATTGTCCAGTAAGAGAAAAATTCATCATAGTTAACTTTTTGTATCATAAGCTACTTTTTTATATAAGTAGCAGTGAAGTTTTATACTCATCAGATTCCTGCAGAGTAAAAGTAAAACTTTCTTGAAATATGTTATAGTGCATATATATTTGCTATGAAGAAATTATTAATATCTCTAAGAACATTGCAATAGCTTCATCCAAAAATATCTGCTTATATGTGTTAACAATAATTAAGATTATTTAGCTCCTCATATACAGTAATATTTGTTGCATTTTCTAAAATTTCAAGAAAGAGTTATTAAAAATTTTGCTGGTGCAACATCTTTGTAAAGCATTTATAGGGGAAATGCTCCATTTACTACTCAAAATTGATGCTTCATAAAGAGATAGGAGTCATAAAGTTTTGCACTATTCAGACTACTTTGTGTTAGTCTGATTCCAGGGCAGAGACTAAGCCACAAAATTTACTTAATCAGTCTTCCTTTATTAGTGAATAGAAATATCTATTAAAATTAGTTTCCCATTAAATCTGCCTCCACATATGACAATTAGAGTCAATCTTGTAATAGTTCAAAGCTAAATAAAAATTGGCCTCCTTAGATATTTTACTTAGATTTATTTTAGGTAAAAGTGGGTTGCTGTTTTTAAACTTCCTCTGCATAGACAGATGCAGTCCAGCAAGGAAAAAAAAAAGAAGAACATTACATAAAACACAGACCATTTGTGGAAATTTGATCATTGCAAAAAATTTAAAATATAATAATGTACATATACTCTTTTCTAGCCATAGTTCAAAAGAGGCTAAAGAAGGAGAAGAAGGCAAAGAGAAAATTGCAGGAAGCACTTGAATTTGAGACAAAACGGCGTGAGCAAGCCGAACAAACACTAAAACAGGCAGCTTCAGCAGATAGTCTCAGGGTCTTAAATGGTAAGAGGATGCATCTTTATGCATGGCTAACTAACTTTCATTTTGAATACTCAAAAGGCAATTTTAGACATGTGTTTGTGGTTTTGTATATTTCTATGGCTTGTGATTCATTAAGCTCTGCTTGAAAGCAGGGTGGGAAGAAGAGTCATATGTGTTGGGGGAAATGTTTTATTTCATAGGTGCTTCCACAGTTTTGTTACTTCAGTATCTGAGACTTGACATTGCTTCTCTATTTAACCAAATCTGTCTGTACTGAAACATAATAAAATATTAATCTGAGAAGTTCCCAACCCCCCATTTCATTTCATGAACAATTTTGCATTATTTATCCATTCAAATCTTCTGATAGTTCTCATGGTTATAGTCTTTGTTCAAGCTTTAAAAGATGACAAAGATTTATGTAATTTTAATTCAGCACCAAAGTAACAGGTTGCTTTTTTACAAAGGACAATGGGAATCAAATGAAATGTGTGTCACTCTTAACTTTCTGTGCTTTTAGACTCTCTGACCCCAGAGATAGAAGCTGACCGCAGTGGCGGCAGAACAGATGCCGAAAGGACAATACAAGG
The DNA here is from genome assembly GCF_949774975.1 of Lagenorhynchus albirostris. Lineage (NCBI taxonomy): Eukaryota > Metazoa > Chordata > Mammalia > Artiodactyla > Delphinidae > Lagenorhynchus > Lagenorhynchus albirostris. The sequence continues at coordinate 45,452,745 of NC_083112.1, read as the reverse complement.
TAGGAATTTGCAAAAGGCTATAAATCTAGATCTTACTCTATGAGTTTTTCCTCCGCTTTAGCCTGCTATTCAAGCATGTAGCCTACCATCTGGGCCACATCAAAACAAGTTCAAACAAGGTCAAGTTCATCTTGCTTGTTTATATGAGTGAATTCATTTTGTGCTGATAGACTTTCTTTAAATTAACAGGTCATTTCTGTTTATACAATGCAATTAAAAAAGAATAATTAATTTTAAACAATGTATGATTTAATCTTGAACACAGTAAATGTGTTTTATTGAATGCTTGAAGCCCAATCTAATACACGAAGGGTTTATAAGTTCTATATCAGTAAATTCATGAGTTAATCAACTAGGTAGTTCTTAAAATTTGAAATTGTCTTCTTTTTGTTCTTGTGACATTACATGCAAAATAGGCCGGTTGAAAGCTAACAATAAATAAGATTGTTTGGTCTTATGTGGGTTTTCCAAATGTTCTGTGTGCCACTATATACATTTTAATAACACAAACCTGCTGAGCAAAATCATATATAGAATACTAAAGGGAGTTTTATTAAACACTCAGAAGAGCAAAATATTTATATTGCCGAGACCACACTATTAAGGAAAGAACAAAATCTGAAGGTAGCACTTATAGTCTAACATCTATTCTAGACAATAAACTCAATCTAACAGCATGAATACTAAACAGTAAAAAGAGCATTAAATGAAGGTGATTCTTCAAAGGGAAGCCTTGAACTGCTAAAATCCTCTCAATTGCTTTTATTTTGCATTTTAGGCTCAATCATTTTAGGGTTATTGTTTGACATTAATCATGGTACTTAATCAGTTTCAAAAGTATCATTCTTGGTTTAGTGTAAAGGAAATATAATGTTGTAAAGTATCATACATGCAATAAATAAAAATTGGAAACTTGAAACATTCCTGGAGAATGTTTTTTGCTTGTTGATTTTAACTGACATCATGATAATTATTTTTTAAATCCTAAGGCTTGAACCATATGTTATTATGAGACACCTTCTTGGATATACAAGATTAATGCACCTGTAGATGTAGAAAAGACTTCATTGTTTTAGAGCATTACGGACTTAGGTAAAATTATATATGTGGGTGCATCTAATATTATTAAAATCAAAAGATTTCTGTTGCATCTCCAAAGAATTGCACACACATGTAAACAATATGTGCTAATAACAAAGCCAGTCCTCTTTATCAGGGGCAATAACCTCAATACGGCCAATGTAGATAATCAGCCCTGGTTTGTGTGTTTGAGCACTACTCAGGCACTAACTTAGCTAATGTCCAAAGTGGTCTAAGGAAGCACATAAGTCTCTAGGTAGATGTGATATATAAATTATCTGATATCCACAGAATTCTCAAGGTGGTCAGAACTCAAACTAAGAAAAACTATAGACAATATATTCCTTCACACAAATGGGAGGTTTAAGAAAGGATTAGGCAATGATTAAACATTTTTGCATAGTTGACATAATATATAGTTCATGAGTTTGCTAATCAGCAATATTTTGCCCATCAATAAGGCCATAATTATTTTTATTTGAATTTGTAAAACTCCATATATTCAAATATATTAATATATTTCAATATAGATAAGATCTTGCTATCTAGGTTGAAGTTTTGACAACTCTCAATTTCTATTACGATTTACTTAATACTCTGAAGAAAAATTTTAATAATAAATTGCCTTCTTTTTGCCATCCGGAATGCTGTCAGTTGTATAACATAGAAAACCCACTCAAACAACTTAATGATTAAGGAAATGAAACATTTGAACACAATTATACATAGTTACTTTAAGCAAATATAAAATTTATGGGGTTATTTATTGCTTTGGTTTAATTGTAATATAAAACATTTTTTCACTTCATTCATTCATTCAGCTTGTCGATTAAAAAGATGGGTTCTTCAAGTCTAATATGAATGATCAGCAATATTCTACCTTTTGTATACTTGCACTTGGATTTAGTGATTTTCTTATACTGTTCATTGAAGAGTTTTCTGTAAAACATTTAACTAATATTAATGATTTTAATTACATAATATGATTTTTTTCTCAAATGTAATCTAAAAAAAACACTTTAGATGAATCTGCATTTCTATGTGTTAATTGCTAAAAGTTATTTCACTAGCACTTGAACTACCTAAGACTTTTAATATACAAAAGCAGAGATCATCTTTTGCTACTTGAACCCCAGTAAATAAGCTCATTTGGCCCTTTGAAACTTTTTTTAAACCTGGAAACTAAATTCATAAATTTGGAAGCTAACAAAAATAACAAAATTAATGATGAAGAGACAATATCGAAGAAAAAAAGACTGTATTTAGTAAAATTCGGAGCCTAAGATCAAGAATGGGAAAGGCAAAGAAGAAAGAGCCAGAATTCATTGCTAATTTGTGAAATGGCCTATGTCAGGCATTCTGGGAGCTATGAGCATGTGTTGCTTCACACTTCGAGAATGAGACAAACACAGCCTTGTTCCCTTCACTTACTTTTTTCTCAGTGTCCCCAAGCCCAGGCATTATGATAGTCTTTGTATTCTTTCTTGCTCCCAATCCAATCATAACTGAAATTATGCTGCACTCCAAAATAAACTCAACTTAATTAGGAAAAAAAAGGGAAACTCACATTTCTTTATACTTGTCATATACTCCTTTATTTTTAACATTTTGGCAATAAATAAATGCCATGCTTGGCCCAGGAGTTAGTCACCTAGCAGTCAGGCACTTAAATACTACTCAGTGACCCCCAAATTGATGTTGCCTCGTCAGTATTTACTTATATTATTTATTTTCTTAGGGGTAATTATTAATTATTGTTAACATTTTTATTGGAGTATAATTGCTTTACAATGGTGTGTTAGTTTCTGCTTTATAACAAAGTGAATCAGTTATTCATATACATATATCCCCATATGTCTTCCCTCTTGCATCTGCCTCCCTCCCACCCTCTCTATCCCACCCTTCTAGCTGGTGACAAAGCACCGAGCTGATCTCTCTGTGCTATGCGACTGCTTCCCACTAGCTATCTATTTTACATTTGGTAGTGTATATATGTCCATGTCACTCTCTCACTTTGTCCCAGCTTACCCTTCTGCCTCCCCATGTCCTCAAGTCCATTCTCTAGTAGGTCTGTGTCTTTATTCCCGTCTTGCCCCTGGGTTCTTCACGACCTTTTTTTTCTTTTAGAGTCCATATATATGTGTTAGCGTACGGTATTTGTTTTTCTCTTTCTGACTTACTTCACTCTGTAAGACAGACTCTAGGTCCATCCACCTCACTACAAATAACTCAGTTTCCTTTCTTTTTAAGGCTGAGTAATATTCCATTGTCTATATATGTCACATCTTCTTTATCCATTCATCTGTCGATGGACACTTAGGTGGCTTCCATGTCCTAGCTATTGTAAATAGAGCTGCAATGAACATTGTGGTACATGACTCTTTGAATTATGGTTTTCTCAGGGTATATGCCCAGTAGTAGGATTGCTGGGTCATATGGTACTTCTATTTTTAGTTTTTTTAAGGAACCTCTATACTGTTCTCCATAGTGGCTGTATAAATTTACATTCCCACCAACAGTGTATGAGGGTTCCCTTTTCTCCACAGCCTCTCCAGAATTTATTATTTGTAGATTTTTTGATGATGGCCATTCTGACTGGTGTGAGATGCTATTGCATCATAGTTTTTTTTGTTTGTCTGTTTTTTGTTTTTGGTTTTTTTTTGTGGTATGCGGGCCTCTCACTGTTGTGGCCTCCCGCGTTGCGGAGCACAGGCTCCGGACGTGCAGGTTCAGTGTCCATGGCTTACGGGCCTAGCTGCTCTGCGGCATGTGGGATCTTCCTGGACCGGGGCATGAACCCATACCCTCTGCATCGGCAGGTGGACTCTCAACCACTGCGCCACCAGGGAAGCCCCACATTGTAGTTTTGATCTGCATTTCTCTAATGATTAATGATGTTGAGCATGCTTGCATGTGTTTGTTGGCAATCTGTATATCTTCTTTGGAGAAATGTCTATTTCGGTCTTCTGCGCATTTTTGGATTGGGTTGTTTGTTTTTTTTGATACTGAGCTGCATGTGCTGCTTGTGAATTTTAGAGATTAATCCTTTCTCAGTTGCTTCATTTGCAAATATTTTCTCCCATTATGAGGGCTGTCTTTTCATCTTGTTTATGGTTTCCTTTGCTGTGCAAAAGCTTTTAAGTTTCATTAGGTCCCATTTGTTTATTTTTGATTTTCTTTCCATTTCTCTAGGAGGTGGGTCAAAAAGGATCTTGCTGTGATTTATGTCATAGAGTGTTCTGCCTATGCTTTCCTCTAAGAGTTTGATAGTGTGGCCTTACATTTAGGTCTTTAATCCATTTTGAGTTTATTTTTGTGTATGGTGTTAGGGAGTGTTCTAATTTCATTCTTTTACATGTAGCTGTCCAGTTTTCCCAGCACCACTTATTGAAGAGGCTGTCATTTCTCCATTGTATATTCTTGCCTCCTTTATCAAAAATAAGATGACCAGGCTTCCCTGGTGGTGCAGTGGTTGAGAGTCCCCCTGCCAATGGAGAGGATATGGGTTCATGCCCCGGTCTGGGAAGATCCAACATGCCATGGAGTGGCTAGGCCTGTGAGCCATGGACACTGAGCCTGCGCATCTGGAGCCTGTGCTGCACAACAGGAGAGGCCACAACAGTGAGAGGCCCGCGCACCGCAAAAAAAAAATTAATAAATAAGATGACCATATGTGCGTGGGTTTTTCTCTGGACTTTCATCCTGTTCCATTAATCTATATTTCTGTTTTTGTGCCAGTACCATACTGTCTTGATTACCTTAGCTTTGTAGTATAGTCTGAAGTCTGGGAGCTTAATTCCTCCAGCTCCGTTTTTCTTTCTTAAGATTGCTTTGGTTATTCGGGGTCTTTTGTGTTTCCATACAAATTGTGAAATTTTTTATTCTAGTTCTGTGAAAAATGCCAGTGGTAATTTTATAGGGATTGCATTGAATCTGTAGATTGCTTTTTGTGGTAAAGACTTTTCACAATGTTGATTCTTCCAATCCAAGAGCATGGTATATCTCTCCATCTGTTTGTATCATTTTTAATTTCTTTCATCAGTGTCTTATAATTTTCTGCATACAGGTCTTTTGTCTCCTTTGGTAGGTTTACTCGTAGATATTTTATTCTTTTTGCTGCAATGGTAAATGGGAGTGTTTTCTTAATTTCACTTTCAGATGTTTCATCATTAGTGTATAGGAATGCCAGAGATTTCTGTGCATTAATTTTGTATCCTGTTACTTTACCAAATTGATTGATTAGCTCTAGCAGTTTTCTGGTAGCATCTTTAGGATTCTCTATGTATAGTATCATGTCATCTGCAAAGAGTGACCGGTTTACTTCTTCTTTTCTGATTTGGATTCCTTTTATTTCTTTTTCTTCTCTGATTGCAGTGGCTAAAACTTCCAAAACTATGTTGAATAATAGTGGTGAGTGTGGGCAACCTTGTTTTCAGTTTTTCACCATTGAGGACGATGTTGGCTGTGAGTTTGTCATATATGGCCTTTATTACCTTGAGAAAAGTTCCCTGTATGCCTACTTTCTGAAGGGTTTTTATCATAAATGGGTGTTGAATTTTGTCGAAAGCTTTTTCTCCATCTATTGAGATGATCATATGATCTTTCTCCTTCAATTTGTTAATATGGTGTATCACATTGATTGATTTGCGTATACTGAAGAATCCTTGTATTCCTGGGATAAACCCCACTTGATCATGGTGTATGATCCTTTTAATGTGCCGCTGGATTCTGTTTGCTAGGATGTTGTTGAGAATTTTTGCGTTTATGTTCATCAGTGATATTGGTCTGTAATTTTCTTTTTTTGTGACATCATTGTCTGGTTTTGGTATCAGGGTGATGGTGCCCTGGTAGAATGAGTTTGGGAGTGTTCTTCCCTCTGCTATATTTTGGAAGAGTTTGAGAAGTATAGGTGTTAGCTCTCCTCTAAATATTTGATAGAATTCACCTGTGAAGCCATCTGGTCCTGGGCTTTTGTTTGTTGGAAGATTTTTAATCACAGTTTCAATTTCAGTGCTTGTGATTGGTCTGTTCATATTTTCTATTTCTTCCTGTTTCAGTCTCGGAAGGTTGTGCTTTTCTAAGAATGTGTCCATTTCCTCCGAGTTGTCCATTTTATTGGCAAAGTGTTACTTGTAGTAATCTCTCATGGTCCTTTGTATTTCTGCAGTGTCAGTTGTTACTTTTCCTTTTTTCGTTTCTAATTCTATTGAATTGAGTCTTCTCCCTTTTTTTCTTGATGAGTATAGCTAATGGTTTATCAATTTTGTTTATCTTCTCAAAGAACCAGATTTTAGTTTTATTGATCTTTGCTATTGTTTCCTTCATTTCTTTTTCATTTATTTCTGATCTGAGCTTTATGATTCCTTTCCTTCTGCTAACTTTGGGATTTTTTTTTGTTCTTCTTTCTCTAATTGCTCTAGGTGTAAGGTTAGGTTGTTTATTTGAGAAGTTTCTTGTTTTTAAGGGAGGACTGTATTGCTATAAAATTCCCTCTTAGAACTGCTTTTGCTGCATCCCATAGGTTTTGGGTCATCTTGTTTTCATTGTCATTTGTTTCTAGGTATTTTTTGATTTCCTCTTTGATTTCTTCAGTGATCCTTTGGTTATTTACTAGTGTATTGTTTAGCCTCCATGTGTTTGTATTTTTTACAGATTTTTTCCTGTAATTGATATCTAGTCTCATAGTGTTGTGCTCAGAAAAGATACTTTATACGATTTCAATTTTCTTAAATTTACCAAGGCTTGATTTGTGACCCAAGATATGATCTATCCTGGAGAATATTCCATGAGCCTTAGAGAAGAATGTGTATTCTGTTATTTTGGGATGGAATGTCCTATAAATACCATTTAGGTCCATCTTGTTTAATGTATCATTTAAAGCTTGTGTTTCCATATTTATTTTCATTTTGGATGATCTGTCCATTGGTGAAAGTTGGGTGTGAAAGTCCCCTACTATGACTGCGTTACTGTCGATTTCCCCTTTTATGGCTGTTAGTATTTGCTTTGTGTATTGAGGTGCTTATATGTTGGGTGCATAAATATTTACATTGTTATATCTTCTTCTTGGATCGATCCCTTGATCATTATGTAACGTCCTTCTTTGTCTTTTGTAATAGTCTTTGTTTTAATGTCTATTTTGTCTGATATGAGAATTGCTACTCTGGCATTCTTTTGATTTCCTTTTACATGGAATATCTTTTTCCATCCCCTCACTTTTAGTCTGTATGTGTCCCTAGGTCTGAAGTGGGTCTCTTGTAGACAGGATATATATGGGTCTTGTTTTTGTATCCATTCACCTGTTTATGTCTTTTAGTTGGAGCATTTAATCCATTTACATTTAAGGTAATTATCGATATGTATGTTCCTATTACCATTTTCTTAATTGTTTTGGGTTTGTTACTGTAGGTCTTTTCCTTGTGTTTCCTGCCTAGAGAAGTTCCTTTAGCATTTGTTGTAAAGCTTGTTTGATGGTGCTGAATTCTCTTAGCTTTTGCTTGTCTGTAAAGTTTTTAATTTCTCTGTCAAATCTGAATGAGATTCTTGCTGGATAGAGTAATCTTGGTTGTAGGTTTTTCCCCTCATCACTTTAAATATGTCCTGCAACTCCCTTCTGGCTTGCAGAGTTTCTGTTGAAAGATTAGCTGCTAACCTTATGGGGATTCCCTTTTATGTTATTTGTTGGTTTTCCCTTCCTGCTTTTAAGATTTTTTCTTTGTATTTAATTTTGATAGTTTGGTTAATATGTGTCTTGACATGTTTCTCCTTGGATTTATCTCGTATGGGACTGTCTGTGCTCTCTGGACTTGATTATCTATTTCCTTTCCCATATTAGGGAAATTTTCAACTATAATGTCTTCAAATATTTTCTCAGTCCCTTTCTTTTCCCATTCTTCTAGGACCCCTATAATTCGAATGTTGGTGCGTTTAATGTTGTCCCAGAAGTCTCTGAGACTGTCCTCAGTTCTTTTCATGCTTTTTCCTTATTCTGCTCTGCAGTAGTAATTTCCACTATTTTATCTTACAGGTCACTTATCCATTCTTCTGCCTCAGTTATTGTGCTATTGATCCCTTCTGGAGAATTTTTAATTTCATTTGTTGTGTTGTTCATCACTGTTTGTTTGCTCTTTAGTTCTTCTAGGTCCCTGTTAAATGTTTCTTTTATGATCTCCATTCTATTTCCAAGATTCTGGATCATATTTACTGTCATTATTCTGAATTCTTTTCAGGTAGACTGCCTATTTCCTCTTCATTTGTTAGACCTGGTGGGTTTTTACCTTGCTCCTTCATCTCCTGTGTTTTTCTTTGTCTTCTCATTTTCCTTAATTTATTTTGTTAGGGGTCTCCTTTTTGCAGGCTTCAGGTTCGTAGTTTGCGTTGTTTTTGGTGTCTGCCCCAGTGGCTAAGGTTGGTTCAGTGGGTTGTGTGGGCATCCTGGTGGAAGGGACTAGTTTCTGTGTTCTGGTGGATGAGGCTGGATCTTGTCTTTCTGGTGGGCAGGTCCATGTCTGGTGGTGTGTTTTGGGGTGTCTGTTACCTTATTATGATTTTAGGCAGCCTCTCTGCTAATGGGCGGAGTTGTGTTCCTGTCTTGCTTGTTGTTTGGCATAGGGTGTCCAACACTGTAGCTTGCTGGTCGTTGAGTGGAGCCGGGTCTTGGTGCTGAGTTGGAGATCTCTGGGAGATTTTACCATTTGATATTATGTGGAGCTGGGAGGTCTCTGGTGGACCAATGTCCTGAACTTGGCTCTCCCACCTCCCAGGCACAGCCCTGATGCCTGGCTGGAGCACCAAGAGCCTGTCATCCACACAGCTCCAAATAAAAGGGAGAAAAAAAGAAAGACAGAAAGGAAAAGATAAAATAAAATATAAAGTTATTAAGATAAATAACAAAAAAGAATTATTAAAAAAGAATTTTTTTTAGTAATTAAAAGAAAGAAGAGGACAACCAAACCCAAAAACAAATCCACCAATAATAACAAGCACTGATAACTATACTAAAACAAAACAAAACAAAAAAAACGGACAGACAGTCCTCTAGGACAAATGCTAAAAGCAAAACTATACAGACAAAATCACACACAGAAGCATACACATATATACTCACAAAAAGAGAAAAAGGGAAAACAAAATATATATCGTTGCTCCCAAAGTCCACCTCCTCAATTTCGGAGGATTTGTTGTCTATTCAGTTATTCCACAGATGCTGGGTACATCAAGTTGATTGTGGAGATTTAGTCCACTGCTCTTGAGGCTGCTGGGAGAGATTTCCCTGTCTCTTCTTTGTTCGCACAGCTCCCGGGGTTCAGCTTTGGATTTGGCCCTGCCTCTGCCTGTAGGTTGCCTGAGGGCGTCTGCTCTTCACTCAAACAGGACAGGGTTAAAGGAGCCACTGATTCAGGGGCTCTGGCTCACTCAGGCATGGGGGAGGGAGGGGTACGGATGTGGGGCGAACCTGCAGGGCAGAGGCTGGCGTGACGTTGCACCAGCCTGAGGCGTGCTGTGTGTTCTCCCTGGGAAGTTGTCCCTGGATCCCGGGACATTGGCAGTGCTGGGCTGCACAGGCTCCTGGGAGGGGAGGTGTGGATAGTGACCTGTGCTTGCACACAGGCTTCTTGGTGGCAGCAGCAGCCTTAGCGTCTCATGCCCGTCTCAGGGGTCCGCGCTGATAGCCGTGGCTCGCGCCCATCTCTGGAGCTCCTTTAAGCAGCACCCTTAATCCCCCTCCTCGCGCACCAGGAAACAAAGAGGCAAGAAAAAGTCTCTTGCCTTTTCGGCAGCTCCAGACCTTTTCCCGGACTGCCTCCTGGCTAGCCGTGGCGCATTAGCCCCCTGCAGGCTGTGTTCACGCCGCCAACCCCAGTCCTCTCCCTGGGATCCGACCAAAGCCCGAGCCTCAGCTCCTAGCCCCGCCCGCCCCGGCGTGTGAGCAGACAAGCCTCTTGGGCTGGTGAGTGCTGGTCGGCACTGATCCTCTGTGCGGAAATCTCTCTGCTTTGCCCTCCACACCCCTGTTGCTGCGCTTTCCTCCGTGGCTCCGAAGCTCCCCCACTCTGCCCGCCGCAGTCTCCACCCGTGAAGGGGCTTCTAGTGTGTGGAAACCTTTCCTCCTTCACAGCTCCGTCCCACCCGTGCGGGTCCCTTCCCTATTCTTTTGTCTCTGTTTTTTCTTTTTTTTTTTGCCCTGCCCAGGTACGTGGGGAGTTTCTTGCCTTTTGGGAGGTCTGAGGTCTTCTGCCAGCATTCAGTAGGTGTTCTGTAGGAGTTGTTCCACATGTAGATATATTTCTGATGTATTTGTGGGGAAGAAGGTAATCTCCGCGTTTTACTCTTCCGCCGTCTTCCTCATCCGTACTTAGTAGCATCATTTCTGTAAAACTATAGAGGTGAGGAAGAGGAAAACAGAAAGCAGTTTAGGAAATGTTTCTGAGCATAGAGGCCCTATGCAATTGACTTACTTATCTTGAAAAGTAAGGTAAATCAACACATACTGCACAGGAATAATGTTTTTGTTGCTGATATTTCTAGTAACTAACTCAAAATTCATGAATGTGGTCATTTTATGAATTTAAAATTTAAAAAATTTAAAAACAGCTTGTTTCAGGAGCTGGATTTTATGGTAATTAACTCTCTCATGCCTGAGTCTTACAGAGTTATATGTCATGATTTGTTATGAAGTTTAAAAATTTATCTTACTTTAAAGCTTTTTGTAAGATATTTTGAATATATATATATATATACCATAGACAGAATTCATATAAATACTTATTTAACTATTTTTTGGACTAGTTAATAAATATCCTCCAAAACCTGAGCCACCACACATATAAATGCACATCCACACAAATGTATGCAGCCAAATCTATAACATTATGTGTTTCTTCAACTAAATCCTAATCTCTTCTTGTATTATTTTTTTTTCTCACTCCATAGCCAATAGCATTCACTTCAATGATTTATTTAACTTATATATATTTTAACAATTTTAAAAATATCTCTCCAGCCAATACAGACATCTCTTAAGAGTTCCAAATAATATCACATTTGTATTTGGCTGTCTCACAGGGACGTCAAAGTCCAGGGCACCAAACCTAAAGGATTCTTCACTCCTCCCTTCTGCAAACCTGTCTTCCTCTGTGTTCCTTCTCTATGGTTCCCACATCTGTCCAATCCAATATCCTCCTTAAATACAGTGAAGGAAGTGAAGCTTGACATTTCCCTCCCTTGCCTTCTACACATAATCGAAACTTTTGCCCTTCACTCTCTGTTCTTCTGTCATACTGGATTTTTTTTTTCCGTAAAGCCTCACGTCTTTCTCCACCTACCAACTACATTTCCCCCTCTTTGCTGCCTTTACTTACCCATCCTTTAAGTCTCATCTTAGAAGTCACAACCTCCAGGAATGCTTTCCAGACTCCATACCTACCCCTGCAGCTTCTCCCTGCTGTATGGGTCTAGTTCCTCCACTTAGAGGTTCTTATCATACCTTTCTCTTCTTCACAATAACAGCTGTTCATCGGTAGTTCCTTTTTTAATGTATTCTTCCTCCTTTCTCGGGATGGTAACCAGGCAGGGAATGAACCAGGCCTGTTCTGTTCACCACTGTGCTCCTAGTGTCTATATGCTTGACACTTACATCCTAATATGTCAAACGTTTGTGTCACATTTATGGTCCCCAAATTTTGGACACATTGTGATGCTTGCTATATATTCCCTGAAGAAATTAGGACCTTTGTTAGATCTTGCGGATAGATGTTAAGGATCCCTATTGTCCTGACATTTTTCAGACATTGGTTGGAGATACTGATGGGAGGAAACGAAGGATAATATGATTCCTCCCAGGAAAGTCAGACTGACAAATTCTGGCAGAATTTTTCTATGTAAGAGCTGAATTAACAGAATGTGTTTTTTCTTCCTGTGTGCATTTCTAATGTTACTTTTTTCTTACACATTTGACCCAAGATTTGGATTCTGTGGATATTCACTTACATCCATTTTAAATTTATATTTAACTTAATATACCATAATCACATTTCTTAAATAACACTTTCTTCTTTGGTTTAATAATCATTAACCTCATGCTTCTTTCCTGATTTGTTTCCTATAATTTCAAATGGTTTAATCTCTGTATATTGTTTAGGTGTTCAATATATAGATATGAACTATAACATGGGAGAATCATGAAGTAGTACTGTTTACTCTATGTCTTTTATAAATTTTCAAAAAGTCTAAAAAGTTCACTTGCAAAATAACAGCTTTCTGCTTTTTCCTTCTAAGTAAAAACCCATCCTCTTAAACCAAAAAGTAATTGTTGAAATCACTGGGAATGTGGACCACAGTTCCTCTGACATCTTAGGATATCTGCAAGTTATGCTTGCAAAATCTTGACTCCACTTGAAAGTACATCTCTTTTATTTACATCCAATGTCCATAATCAAAACTGTTTGGCTTTTTATTCTATTTTTGACTGATCTCAGATCATAGAAAACCAGATGTTCTTCCAATCAAAGGACATAAAAGACTTGCCTTCAAATTAACAATCTTTTTGTTCCAATTTAAACATATCTTCTTCCTGTTTCCTAGATATGTGAAGACACATGCAAAATTTGAAAATTATTCATTTATTCAACAAATGTTTATTGAACACTGATGAAATGCCAAGCACACTTGTATGATGTTACTGCCTTAGCACTGGGAAGGGGCTTTAAAGATAAATTAAATCTCTTCATTTTGCAAGAGAGGAAACCAAGGTTTAGTAAGGGTACATGACTCGATAAAGGTTACACAATGAGTTAATTGGAGATGGGAATACAACATGTCCAAATGTTTTTCACATCCCCTATTTTCTTCCCGATTGTTTTTAAATTAGGATTGTTAAAATATTGTTCTTTTAAACTATGTTATTATTATTTTTTGTTTAGTAACTTATAGATCCAAAACATTATAATGCATGTCAAATTTATGAGTGAAATTTGTATCTTTTATCAAACTATTTCTATTGAGTCAAATGTTCCAGCACATATTAAAAGTCCTAGTAATACATTTTCTTTTATTTAGACTTAGTGATATTACACAGTAAATGGAGTATTTGCTTATTAAAATAGTAAGGTGGATTAGGAGCTCATATTTATTGAGCCTTTCCTGTATATTCTAATTTAAATGTAAGATAACGAACATGCAGAATGGCTAATTAACATTCTCACATTTGCACTATGAGTTAGTGGGGTTGCTGACATTTAAATTCAGACTTATGACCCCAGAGTCTTTGTTCTTTCCTCCATGCTTTGCTCTCTGTATTTACGTGTCTCTCTTCTAGGATAGCTACTTGAAGTCCTGTCACTCATTGTGGTTAGAGAGCACATTGCCTGTTAATGACTTCAAAAATTCAAACAGTCTACTGATAGCAGCTAGAGAATGATGTGTAGTTGGAAAAAAATGTTTCTTTTCCAGCTTTTTACTTTTTAATCAGTCATTTATGCCTATACCATGTTTACAGACACTTCCAGACATGCTAGGGAAAACCTCATTCTAAATGAAGAAAGTGGCAATAAAAGAAATTAAGAGATTAATCATATTTAGATAAAAGATTTATCTACACCCCTACAACTTAGCATGCAATGAACTTAGGACAAATTTAAAATCAGACACAAATCCAATTTTGATTCAGTGTAAGACATTTGAAGAGCATTTTCATTTCTCCAACAGTATGTGGTTTAACAGAGTTGCTAAATGGTATCCCAAGACTTCTACACTGTGAAGGTTCTACGCTGAATCTTACTTAAATTTACCACTTTAAAGATCTATATGAAAGTATGGTTTAAATTTGATTTCACATAATTGTCTTATGCATATTTCTATTTCTAATCCTTAAAAAAGACCCATAAGTTTAATGTGGGCTTGGAGGTTCTCTAGACACCTCTACAGAATCTACCAGTTAAGAAATGCTAGGAGTCAGGTCTAGATTCAAATCTTTGCTCCACTATTTTTTCGTATAGTAATTGCTTAACCTCAGAGCCTTACTGTGAGGATTAAATAAAATAACCCATGTAAAGCACTGAGCATATGCTGAGCAATATAGTATGTACACAGTTAAGTTTTAGCTGTTAATATTAAATTTTATTATTACGAGTTAACATTTATAGTGCCTAGCAACTGGTAAACACTGAAGCTATTATTACTCTAACATATAATTTACTTTTCTATTTTTTAGAAAATTGGTCTCTATTTATAACATAATGTTGACTTAGTCTCACAGTAAAGTGTTTGCAGAAATTTACAAGAAATTTTTTGTCACCTGAACCTAATTTTCTATGTATAAAATGTCTTTATTTAGCTTAAAAGAGGGAGGCTTTCATTTAAAAAAAAGGGAAGGTTTGCTTAATACTGATTTCTGGGCTGCCTGCAGTGCATACTCACTATTGTTTATTCATTTAGAAAGTGTAATCACCTTAGGGATTGCCTCAAACTATTTTTGTTGATCTTAAAAAATAAATACTAGAATTATATTACTATGAACAAAAAAAAATAATAAATTTATTTCTAGTCCCTTGGCACTGGTTTCTGTTGTTTGGCAGCATTTCAATGCAGCTAATCAATCTAAACAACATTGATTAAGTTGAACAAAAGATGATATTTATTGCAGGCAGTAATCAATAAACATGCTAATGTTCCATAGTTATCATAGGTCATTGTTTACTCATTTAACTAGACAATAAGAGTTATTATTATTAAATAGAAAGTCTCAGTGATACTCATGAGTTGTAATATTTTATAAAATTTTAGAATAACATTTTCTTATAATTTCAGTATAACCATGTTTATTCTTTTAAGACATATATCAAAAAGTAAATCTTGTTTTTGAATGTAGGCAGATATGCTTAAACTCCAAATGCTGAAGGTCTCTTATAGGTCTGTTGGAAATGTCTTATGTAATTTCAACTAATTATACCTGAAATCAGACGTGGTGAGAAGTATGAAGTTGCTCAAAATATTATTAAATAGTAATTCATTAGAATTATACTTACATAAAATTATTTTAAATGTGTTATTTCCATAGAGCTAATTTTCTAAACTCCTGGTTCTTACAAAAAAAAAATTGTCATTTTTATATGTTTGTGTTGAGTTGTGACATAAAATGAGGTTTTGTGGTGTAATTTTAATTTTTATTCCATTGCCCAAATATTTAGGCAGAGTAAAGTAAGGCCAAATGATTGTGCATAGTTTGTAGTATATTCGACATCATATTTCCTAGTAAAGTAATATAATAGGTGGTAGGTGCTATAAGATTTTAGGGGATATAGGGAATATCAGGAAGAATGAATTGGAATTGGAGGCTTAGAGAGGGGAAATGGACATTGTACAACTAAATTGCTTTTAAGGATTGAAATAGAGCAGTTATTAATGGAAAATATAATAATATTTTGTTAGTATAGATAAAATTGAAAAATTGAATTAAATTGGCTTGTTCATGAACATGTTTTTGTCTTGGCTTGAATACTGTCTGAAGACCATAATCAAAGAATATTGATAAATGGAAATTGGGACAGATATTAGCAGGGGGGCCTAAAGATCAATGCTAGATCCATGTTGATTTAACATCGTAACTAGTGATATGGAAGAGTGGTTAAACAGTGTGTCAATGAAAGTCACAGATGATCTTAATTTAGAAGGTGTAACATACATCTGTGTGGGCAGTGTAAATATGCAAAAGAAATCTAGGGAATTTAGAATTTCAGGATGAATGGAATGAGATTATCCTTGTAAGAAAGAAAATTTAATTTTAAGATCTATTTTTAGAAAATGTTAAAGAGCTCAACAAATATCAATGAGAATGTATGTCCACTTGTAACTTTTCATTGGACCATACTAACAGTGACTGGCTGCAGCACTACAGAAGTGTCAGAGAATAGGTAGGAAAATAGCCTCTGTCATTTTAATTTTATATGTATATTTATCAATGATACTTTTATTATTATGACTAACTAGACAGTTCAGGACATTGTTTTTCATTATGGTCAAGAAATTAATTTATTAGTTTTTAGACAATATATTATCACCTTCAGATTTAAGGAAAATTTATTTAAGTTTTTGCTTTGAGTATTTTTCACCCTTATTATCAAGGGAAAAATTTGATGGCCTTTGTATCCAATTAACTTGCTCACTGGAGATCGTAATAGTAGAAAATGTATATAAAGTCTACCGAAGCTGAAGACAGCTACCATTTAGTAATATAGATTTGTGGTTCATATTCATAAAATCTGTTTTCTCTTTTTATATTCACCCTTAGAAAGTAAAAATACCCTGGCCATCTATACATGTTTTCTTTTATTTTCTGAGAAATGTTATTGATACTTTAAGAGTTATAAAAGTGATCTGAAAATATTTAAATTACAGAAAAAGAACTCTCATTTTAAAGTCTATTCACTAAACTACAGAATTTGTATGAACAACATTTTAAGAATTGGTACATAAAAACATGATGATGGAAAGTATGTGATCAATTTATATCATGTATATGTCTAGACTTTTGAGATATATTATCCCCTTTGCTGTAAATTCTCCTTTAGAAAAAAAATGAAACATCATCATTTAGACTATAAATGTAAAAATGCTTATGGTGCATTATTCTACCTCCCATGGTTAGGGACAGAATGCAGACATGCCACAATAATGTTTTTTATTTCTACTGTTCGAACCATATTAATGAGAACATCATTTTGGAGAACTAATTATTTCTATTTGTCTTGTGTCACACTTTCTAATTCCCCTATATTAGTACAGCCAAAGCAAATTAATTGCTTTTCCAGCAGTTGAAACTTGTCCAAGAATGAGCTCACATTCCCTTCCAGTTTCCCTGTTTCTGGGAGTGCATTGTGTCAGAAATTTCTCTTGATACTTAACATAGTCTAGAGAATATCTTTACAGATTTCTGTTCGCTCACTGGATGAAATTTATAAGTTTAAGTGACCCGCCAGGAAAGATAAAGTTCTTAGCTGCAAGATTATCCATCAAAACAGTTAAAGTGAAATTAAAATTAAATGAATGAATCTCACTGAAGCAAAAAAAGCAGTAATTAATGGTTCCCTTAATTGTCTTCATAAAATATTTGCATGGGTCTAATTTGCATAATTTGCAAGTATTAATTAATCTTTCAAAGGAATTTTGTGCTGAGAGAAGCCAAAAAATCTCTTTGTTTTATTTAACATCTAATGAAATATTTATCTTCTTTAATGAACTTCTCATCTTCATTAAAATAAAAATTGCACAAGTTTGTATGTTTTAAATGTTTTTATAATTGAAGTATTCAGAAAACCTCTTTAGACTTACAACAGCTGAAAAACAAACAAGCACATTATTTAGCATTCAGTATCATTTTACAACAGCAACACTTTAAAAAAAAGTCCAATTTCACTTTCTCAAAGGTGGCAAGGCAGTCGGTAAATGAATAAATGAATATAACTGTTTAGTTTTAAAAGTAAGATTTACAAAGACCCGATCATTTCTTTCAATGGTAATGATATTTTTATGCTGAAATAGTGGGCAACCAGAGGAGATATATATATATATATATATATATATATATATATATGAAAAATCAGTATGTTTAGTTGTTTGGGAAATGGTTCATTGGTTGAAAATATTTTAGCTGTTTCAAAGAAATTAGTCCATTAAAATCCACTTGCTGTTTTTAATAACTGCTGGATTGACAGTATGTCCTGGAAGAAGCATTACAGTGCTAACTTTATTCTAAATCTGCCTGCTGAAGAAAGGCAGCAGGTGTTTCTTCTCTCACAAACTAAGGGATCATAGTGAAAAGCAAGAGATGTGTCTTGGGAGAAATGAAATCCAAAATTTCATCAAGTGCCAAATAGTATATATTCAAAAGAGGTGAGGAAGGGGATGAGGAAGGAGTCTGGAAGTTAAAAAGACATTAGGGAAGGGACGTTGGTGACCTGAGAATGGTACTCATCCTTTTTGATGCAGCAGTGATTCAGGATATTACAGAGAACATCGGTTAACTTTTCTAAAACAATTGCAAGTTTGCACAGCTTTTTCAAATACATTATTTGTGCTGATCTTCACAGCATGCCCATTTTATATTTGAGGAAACTGAGCAACATGGTCTTAAAGCAAATTGCTTGGAATCAGACTGTGAACTCAGGACCTTCTCATCCCTTTGACTCCATATGCCTTGCTCTTACATGACATCCATCTTTGTATCTCATGATAATTTATGAAGTGGCTGTGACTGGCTCAATGTTCAACCAAATAATGAGGGTGGCATAATTTTTTAAGGATTAAGATTTAAAATGCAAATATATACTAGTTCTTCCCGTGTAAAGTTTAGTAATGTGATAATATCAATTAAATTGACATTGGGGGCTTCCCTGGTGGAGCAGTGGTTTAGAGTCCTCCTGCCGGTACAGGGGAACACGGGTTCGTGCCCCGGTCCGGGAAGATCCCACATGCCGCGGAGCGGCTGGGCCCATGAGCCATGGCCACTGAGCCTGCACGTCCAGAGCCTGTGCTCCGCAACGGGAGAGGCCACAACAGGGAGATAACCTTGTACCGCAAAAAACAACAAAAAAAGAAATTGACATTGGTTTCCTGTAGGATTCATCTTCAGGGAAGTAAAAAGGCATTTTCTTTAGGCAATGGTTATTTTTTAGCCCTGAAACCACTCTCATAATTTGCAATTTCTCATGGAGTTTTCTCTAATATAAAAAGAAAAATAAATCCATTAGGTTATAAAGATAATTATTAATCAGTTACAAAGTAAATGCCAATACAGATTGTTTCTCTAGCATTAACATTGGTGATTTATTTAAATAACTGATTTCTAAATTATTAGAATTAACACTAAGACAATTTAGTCTTAGGAGAACAGTGTGGGACTGGAAGCCATGGTCTAGTATCGATACCACGATTCATTAATGTTGTGATTTTAACTGCTAAGACCTGCTCTATTGCTGATATTTTTATCCTTTCAAAATGGCAGAGACATGTGATTTTTTTATGAGTATAAACACACACACTCACACCCAAACAGTGTGTTCATGGTCCATTACGGGTACGTAGATTCTGGATACAGGCTGCTTGGGTTCGAATCTCCACACTGCTATTTATTATCTGTATAACACTGAGTGTGTAAATTAAACTATTTGATTATGAGAGTTCCTTATCCATAAAACATAGAAAATGATCATGATATTCACCTCACAGAGTTGTTACAGGGATCAAATGAATTAATATATGAACTTACAATTAATATAAGAACTTACAAGTAAGTAAAGGCTATGCTATAAAGAATTTGCTGTTTCTACAATTATGCACAAATTTAATGTAATAGTACTTGCAATATTATTCATTTTTGGTGAACATTAAACATTATTTGGATTTTTAAAAATTATCTTAAGCCAATGAATTTTTTTCAATATGTGGCACATACTTTTTCTTTTAGTATATTTTAAGCTGGAAAATGAAAATAATATTCACCAGCTTTTTCAAGGCATTTAAAAAATACATGACAAATTGTAGGTTTCAATATTTATGTCAATGTAAACAATATGGCTTAAGGAGATTTATTTTCAGCTCTGTATTATTACTTATCTCTTTTCAAATTAAAGATAAGCCAGTTGTTTTTGACTCATTTAAGATAAAAGTGTTAGAACTTCTTAATTTTTGTATTATATTTTGGCAAATTTCTTTTAATATGGTTTGTATTTTCATATAGTGTGGAGTAACTGCAGACTTTTTTAATTCATAGATAATCATACTCCAGAGATAGTAAATCTCCAAACACAGTTTCACCTAAGCTTACTAATTACACCTATAAAATGATGAATAATGGCTACAAATTATTGGATCTGACTCTCATTCTTTATTTATTTCTGCCTGGCAGAAAGAGCATTGGATGGGGAGATTTTAGACCATAAATTATTCCCATACATAATCAGGTGTGCTGTGTTTAACTTTGATTCTATATTATGGTTTTACATTTACTTATGAAATTTCCATTTTCACAGATTAAGATTAATTATTTGATTTCCATGATGAACTGGTATTTACTTGTGTTAATAATTTCAATGTGTTTATTTTTTCTTCATGGCTCATGCTGGCTAATATAGTTTTAGGTCTACCTTGTTCCAAGTTATCATAGTCTTTGGACTATTTTTATGTTTCTCCAGCAATGTTATATGAAATCTCAGAGTCTAGACTTTATCTCTAGTTTAAATGTTGGGAATAAAGAGAAATTTCACAAATGAGAAAAGATTAGATATAAGACAATAAGGAAAGAAAGTACATTCCTTTTCTAAACCCACATATGGTTCTGGGTTCAAGCCAACTATTGCCCAAGTAGGACCATAAGTTTGGTATGACCATATACGTTTTCTAAGGTAACTCAAAGATACACATTTTTATATAAAATGACAGATTTTTTAAAAAATGTGGAAGCCTTAACACAATAAATGTTCATTTATGTTCTCTGATAATAGTAAAACAGAAAAAATTCTCTCAATAAAAAAACTCATAGTATATCAGATTGTCAATATGTAAACCAAATTGAAAATAACAATAAATCACAAGTAAAGAGAACAGCTCTCCAAGCTTTTTAGAGTGAATGCAGTGACTTCCCCTAACTGCTTTGAATTCAGACATACTTTTGAGATAGAATTTTGAGGCCCACCTGCCCATATCTTTTTTTCAAATGTGTACAATTCAGATTTATTCCATTTTATCAGGCACTTTAGTGGTTTGATTATTGCAAAGGATTAAAAATGTGAATTTTTTTGTTTTCTAGATTCTAATTTTACTTCTTAATTTATTAGAATGAGGGCTTCCCTGGTGGCGCAGTGGTTGAGAGTCCGCCTGCCGATGCAGGGGACACGGGTTCGTGCCCCAGTCCGGGAAGATCCCACATGCCACGGAGCGGCTGGGCCCGTGAGCCATGGCCGCTGAGCCTGCGCGTCCGGAGCCTGTGCTCCGCAACGGGAGAGACCACAACAGTGAGGGGCCTGCGTACTGCAAAAAAAAAAAAAAAAAAAAAAAAAAAAAAAAAAGTTATTAGAATGAGATGCATTTAAATAAATGCAAAAGGTCATTTAATTTAAAGGTTTGGTTAATTATATAATGTAGCTCCTTGGCTTATATTTCCCTAAGAATTCAGAACCAGTCTTGGTTAACATATCCAAGTTTCAGTAAATGAAAAGAGTGAAGTAAATGTGGTAGATACAAAGAAAAATGTTAATGGCATAGAACTCATATGCTTATGGTCTTTTAGAATAGTAAATTTCTTATAATTCTTCATAGCTTTCCCGGGTGGACCCTTATTGAGATATGTGATATATTTACACTAATTTTCCAAGGTTTATCAGCAGCAGAATCAAAATGTGACTGTAAGAAACTGTTTTTCCATATCATATTATCCCACTATCTGTAGATAGTTTATTGTAGCCTTACAATGAGTTAAAATGCAGGCAAACTTCGATTAGTGGCTTACAGCTCCTTGTTACACCTATTAATATAGCAAAGTAGGGCAAGGTGGCCCCATTGCATTGAACTGATTTTAGTGCAGGCTATACAGAAACCTCCTTACTGGCTCTCACAAAGTTACCCATGTCAAGTCCAAATCCATGGTCATCAATAAACCTTGGCTCCCACCGCAACAGATGATCCATTTGAAAGAAGTAAAAGCACTAAGGAATATGAGCTATCTTTTTTTTTTTTTAACATCTTTATTGGAGTATAATTGCTTTACAATGGTATGTTAGTTTCAGCTTCACAACAAAATGAATCAGTTATATATATACATATATTCCCATATCTCTTCCCGCTTGCGTCTCCCTCCCTCCCACCCTCCCTATCCCACCCCTCCAGGCGGTCACAAAGCACCGAGCTGATCTCCCTGTGCTATGCAGCTGCTTCCCACTAGCTAACTACCTTACTTTTGGTAGTGTATATATGTCCATGCCTCTTTATCGCTTTGTCACCGTTTACCCTTCCCCCTCCCCATAGCCTCAAGTCCATTCTCTAGTAAGTCTGTGTCTTTATTCCTGTTTCACCCCTAGGTTCTTCATGACATTTTTTTTTAAATTCCATATATATGTGTTAGCATACGGTATTTGTCTCTCTCTTTCTGACTTACTTCACTCTGTATGACAGACTCTAGGTCTATCCACCTCATTACAAATAGCTCAATTTCGTCTCTTTTTATGGCTGAGTAATATTCCATTGTATATATGTGCCACATCTTCTTTATCCATTCATCCGATGATGGACACTTAGGTTGTTTCCATCTCTGGGCTATTGTAAATAGAGCTGCAATGAACATTTTGGTACATGACTCTTTTTGAATTATGGTTTTCTCAGGGTATATGCCCAGTAGTGGGATTGCTGGGTCATATGGTAGTTCTATTTGTAACTTTTTAAGGAACCTCCATACTGTTCTCCACAGTGGCTGTATCAATTTATATTCCCACCAACAGTGTAAGAGGGTTCCCTTTTCTCCACACCCTCTCCAGCATTTATTGTTTCTAGATTTTTTGATGATGGCCATTCTGACTGGTGTGAGATGATATCTCATTGTAGTTTTGATTTGCATTTCTCTAATGATTAGTGATGTTGAGCATTCTTTCATGTGTTTGTTGGCACTCTGTATATCTTCTTTGGAGAAATGTCTATTTAGGTCTTCTGCCCATTTTTGGATTGGGTTGTTTGTTTTTTTGTTATTAAGCTGCATGAGCTGCTTGTAAATTTTGGAGATTAATCCTTTGTCCGTTGCTTCATTTGCAAATATTTTCTCCCATTCTGAGGGTTGTCTTTTGGTCTTCTTTATGGTTTCCTTTGCTGTGCAAAAGCTTTTAAGTTTCATTAGGTCCCATTTGTTTATTTTTGTTTTTATTTCCATTTCTCTAGGAGGTGGGTCAAAAAGGACCTTGCTGTGATTTATGTCATAGAGTGTTCTGCCTATGTTTTCCTCTAAGAGTTTGCTAGCAGAAGGAAAGAAATCATAAAAATCAGATCAGAAATAAATGAAAAAGAAATGAAGGAAACAATAGCAAAGATCAATAAAACTAAAAGCTGGTTCTTTGAGAAGATAAACAAAATAGATAAACCACTAGCCAGACTCATCAAGAAAAAAAGGGAGAAGACTCAAATCAATAGAATTAGAAATGAAAAAGGAGAGGTAACAACTGACACTGCAGAAATAAAAGAGATCATGAGAGATTACTACAAGCAACTCTATGCCAATAAAATGGACAATCTGGAAGAAATGGACAAATTCTTAGAAATATGAGCTATCTTGTTAACAACAGAGCAAACTTCGTTTTGGTCCAAAGATGGGAATAATATTTAACTTAGTTTCCACATTCTCTCATCTCATAATTTTACATCCACAACAAAAATCTTGACCGACTAATCCCAAAAGTTCTGATAGCATTGATCTATACAGTGAAAATGTTATGAAATTAAAATGTTATGAAAATCAATGCTTGAGTGGTTGTAAATAAACATACAAAAATTAGGTGAATATTTTTAGGAAGTTTATATATTTACATTTCAGTATAGCTAGATTTTGGGGGAGTTGTTTTGTTTTAGTGAAGTCACATAAAAATTGTGGACTAACTGCCCACTTTGATCTCAAAAGCAGTTCTTGGGTGCCTTGTTTTCAATAGCATTTCAAAATGCAATTCTATTCCTTTATGAGAAAATTAGAACACAAGCATTTATTTAAATGGAACAATTCACATAGAAAAGCTGTGAATTATCACAACTCAGTTGGCTCCTTTGCATGTTATTTTTACAAAACAAAGGTAATGCAAAAAACCTTTCCAAATATTTTCTTAATGTTAAAAATTTATAGTCAACAAAGGAGTAATTTTTTATCTCATCATTCCAAATCTATGGGCTTTATATATTTTAACACTTGAAGTGGTGCTTTTACATGAAGCATTAGGGAACAAGTATGCATGCAATTTTAGCAATGTTTAATGGATAAGTGACTGTTTAGAGACTTGAAAATAATGACTTTTATTGCTTTTTACTATTGACAGCATTTATGATTTCTCAATAAAACAAGTTAGCAGTGTGACAAACATAATAAAATATTGTTTTTCACATTTTTCTGCTTACTTTTAATTTTAGCTTCTTCTTTGCTGTAGTTTTTGTCTTCTCCCTCTCTAAACACTATCTGAAGGTCTACATTTTCATATGGTTAGGCTAATAAATACAGAATATAAAGATATCTCATGAAGGAAAATTCTAGCAGTGCCAAAACCATGAATTTAAGTTGTAATGAAACCTTAAAATTTCTGTTCTCATTACTTTCAATTAAGTATTTTTCATCTGCTCTCTCTTTGAAACTCCTCTAACTTTAACAACTCATTTCAATTACTGTAAAATCTTCACTACAGTGTGGAATGGAAAAGCATAGATAAACATGCTTTTCCAACATACCTTCCAGACTGCTATCAGTGTTCTCGTCTGAGAATTATCTCATGAACATTTGGCGAGAACAAAATTTTTAAATGGTTTCCTGTGAAAAATGAGTGTCATTTAAAAAACATTGTATATCTTCTTGGATTTTCAAAGTCCACGTTTTAGTATTTTGCAGACTCCAAAAGCCCTGCATTAAAATTAAACAATGTCTTGCTTTAAAACTGATATCTTTAAAAAAAAAAAAAACTGATATCTTTGACTAAAAAGTTAAACTAGCACTTAACTTTAATACTAGTGTAGTTTTTGAGTTTTTTAACATATAATCTGCTGTAACTAATTCATCTTAACAAATGGTTAATACTTAAGTGCTGGGGCCAGAAAAAATGCAAAAGACATGGTATCTTTCCTAAATAATTCATACTCTCACGAGATACAGAGAAACATAAATAATTCTAATAAAATACATATTGAGTTAATTCCTATTGATAAAGCTGTGGGTGTCAAGGTGTTGTTCAGGGATGGTAAGAACTATAAGTCAAATTTTACTTATATAAAAATATGAAATATTTATACATTTAAATTTTTATATGAAACAGGAATAATTTTAACATTAAAATATGGCTATATCATGTGTCTACATTCCCTTTATTTAAAAAATAACATACTCTGTAAACCTTTTAGGTAGCCAAACTTTGAAGTTTTTCCAGTGTAATTCATTTTTATATTTGTTGTTTATAAGAACTCACTAGTATACTATTGGGAACATACATGTTCCAAGGCATAAAATCAATTTAATAGATTAAATCTGAAATTTAGAAAACTTGATTTTTTTCTCAAAAGCTATAACAGATCTATTGTTCTCTCTTAATGAATAACACTTTGATCTACTGCTTCTGAAATGTAAACAAAGTACATTCAGAACACAAACAAAGCAATTGATTCCAATTACATGATTGGTGAAGATTCATTTAAGTCTACATATGTAAGTCTAAATCTCTGAGAAGCCATATTATTGATATATTTTATATAATTTTTGCAAACAAGAGAAATAAATATTATGGCTGCTTCTGAGTATGGCTTTAAACAGATTCCTAAATAATATTTATTAAAATGGAAACCTGGTTCCCCTTGTTTTACATCTGAAATAAATATACTAAATCCTACATACAATATAAACATTGTATAGGAGGAGTTGATAAAGAGTAAGAAGTGAAGAATGTAATGTATTCACAAATGAAGTAATGAAGATCCAAATTATGGTGGTGGGCAAAAAATAAATAGGAAGGTGCATTTGAAATGCAAGGGGAATCAAACTGCAGGGATTAGAAAATAGTGGTTGGTAATTTGAAATAGATAATCTGGGAAAGAGATCCAGGCTAGAGTACAGGATGATGAGTTTGCCTTCCTGCTACTGGTTTTGATATGACAACTGGGCTTTTAGATAAGAGTTGAAGAGTATCCATCTAGGTAGACATAGAGCTGGCACTTGAATGTGAGGTGATTTCAATGTAAAGTCTAGACAAGAGACACATCTTTGGGCACCATTAAAGTCTTATGGAGAAAATATAGAATCTTTTTGCATAATATTGATATTGCCATTCTTCTGAAAAGGCCAGAGTATCAAGCCACCCTCCCTCCACCCCAAGAAAAGATTATGATAAGTAACAAATGCAACATTGGGAAGCAAAGTATGTTCAAATGGTTATGAGTTAACAGATTTCTCTCACTTTGCACCATCCTTATTTGTGATGAATAACCTAATACATATTTTTTTAAATAGAGAAAAGATAATGTAGCTTTTTTTATGGCAGTTAGAAAGGATGGATTACTCAGCATTGAATTTTGTCCATTAAAGTGAGTGTAATAAAACTGGAACCAAAAAATTTACAGTGCTATATTATATACATAAAATTAGAATAAAGAAGGCTAAAAATACATAGTGGTATATTAGATAATTCATATTTTGACTTAGTTATTTTGCATCTTTGTTGATTCTGCAGATTTTACCTATGACAAACTGTCAGTTCAACTTTGCATTAAGAGACATGTATTTTTCATGATATTGTTTCGTATGGTCCTTTCAAGTAATCAAACTGCATTGAATAGAGTCATAAAAAAATGCAGCAATCATTTACTCTCATTGTTAGCTTTTCCCTCTAATGCACTGATATTCTTTGCAATCATTTGAACAGTATAATGCACTCTTATTTTGATGAAGGGAAAGTAAAAATTACACTTATTTTTTTAGACTTGGTAAGTAAAGAAAAAGTGCTCATATAATAGTGTTCTGAATTATCACAACAAGTTTGTGATCTGCCAAAATAGTACTAGTCTTATTTTAAGCTTTAGGAGCACCATGATTTTTCAATACATAAGGCATTTGGTAATAGAGTCATCAAGAGTCTGGTTAGAGTTACAGCATTTAGAGAATCCTCATCTGAGTACTGAACTCCTAAACAGGACCTGTTAAAGAAGCCTGATAAAGTAGTGAACTCCTCATTCAGACACCATGATGCTATCTATCAAAGACTGGATGAGAAAAGGCAAGGTTTATTATCCAAGACTTACAACTTAATATTTTTATGCTGTACAAGTAAGTTACCTTAAAAAGAGGTGGAACTGAAGTCCAACTGAAATGAATCAGGGTTATTAAGATAAAATAAGCATTCCTGGTTGAACAATTTGGTATTGTCCAAGTGCAACTGAGAAATAGCCCTAAATTAAGAGTAGTGTATAGTCCCTATGGTAGGAAAATAAAGATTTTATTATAAATTAGTTTTGACATAATCCTAGATGAGTTCCTTAAATTCATAATGTTTCTTGAAATCTAACCTTAATTCAGTATATAATGATCTACATGGTGATAAAACTTAATTTATTCATGTCACAATTGCTAGCGATGGGAGAATAAGGCAATACTGACAGTAACCACAGCCACAAGCTACTAATTTTAATGGAAATAGTGGCCTATATTACAATGACCCAGGGAAGAATTTCAAAGTGGGCATGAAACATATATATATCAGCATTTATCTTCCTTCTAAATATATGCACATTTATTATACTTAAGATGTTTATTTGTATAATTTTTGTGTTTATTTTTTGAAATTGTATTAAAGAAATTTGGCAATCTCATGGGATTTAATATATGCTGAAAACTAATTGGAACTTAAACATAAATTGTAAGTAAGTCTAGAGTGTTCAGATGTTTCCTGAAATTCTTTGTGTATACAGAGACAGAAAATTTATAAAATGCCAAATTGTCTATTAGCATTGCATATTTTTGTGATAGCACATTTTGTCTTTTTTTTATTACTTTCCATTTTAGAAAGCATTTAGTGTCTTACATTTATTATTGTTTGTGACTGTTTTGTTGATATTTTCCTGATCGATTTGCAAAGAATTATGTTTGTTTCCTTGGAAAACATGCAGTATAATAATATTGCTTCAAATATTGCAAGATACCAGATTTAACCAAAACTGAACTTAGCCAGTCACCACTACTGAACCAAAGATTCTGAAAAACATTACAAAGATTGTCTGATCTCTATGTGGCTTTAATAGAGAGTCTAGAATTTTTTTTTCCTTCTCTTTCTTTTCTTTTTTGATAGCTCATTAAATTGTAACAATTCCAGCAGTATGGAGCTATACTATTTCCTAGGATGGTTACTTCTGTCACATTGGATCAAGTGATTTGATGATACAGTCATTATTCTGAAACAAGTTTAATATAAGGATTAGACTACTGAAAGTTACTGTCTTTAATTCTGAGAAGGTCACCATATATCGTGAAATAAGATCATCAATCTGTAAGGAATATCTATGTTTTATTCCTGATAGAATCAAAGTACCCTAAGGTAATACAAATAATTTCCACTTCCACAAAAATATATATATATTTTTAAAGAGCAAAACAAATCCTTTACAATTGTGAAAATAAATATTCTGTGATTTAAAATAACTTGTTCCATTAGTAGCAAACCAGAGAGGTTTTTAAAATTTATTTTGATATAGTAAGACAAGAAATATTGTACTGGGAATTATGCAACTTGGTTTTGCTGTTTCTGTGAAATGCAGGCAGACTTCCAGGAGCACTCACAGGCAGCATTTGGCTTGGTGAGTTCCACAAGATGCAGAGTTGGGTTATCAATCTTTTCTGTGTTCTAAAAGAAAGCAAACTAAGATATACTAAAACACTGTAAGTCACAAGAACTGAAATATTTACCTGTGACATTGACCAGCACATCTTTCTTATAAAAGAAGGAGTATTTATTATATATTGTGACACAACAAACTACTTTGAAACTTCATGGTTTACATCATTTATTACCTCACAGCTTCTGTATGTGAGGAATCTGGGAGTAGCTTAGCTGGGTCCTATGCTTCGGGTCTCTCTCAAGCTGCAAAAAAGTTTTGGCTGGGGCTGCAGTCATCTCTAGACTCAACTGAGTCAGGCTGTACTTCCAAGCTCAGTCATATGGCTGTTGGCATGCCTCACGTCCTCAAGGGTTTTGTACTGAGGGTCCCAGGTCCTTGCTGGCTATTAGCCAGAAGCCATCATCAGTTCCTTGTCACCTGGACCCTTCCTAGGGCAACTCAGTACATGGTAACCTACTTCATCTGATCAAGCAAGTGAAAAGATCCAGAGAAAGAGTGTCTGCCAGCAGAAAGTCACAGTTTTTTATAGTCTCATCTTGGAAGTGACTTTTCATCACTTTTGCCATATTCTCTTCATTAGAAGCAAGTCACTAGATAAAGCCCACACTTAAAGGGGAGAGGTATCTCACAAGGATGTGACTGCCAGGTAGCAGGGGGCATTGCTAACCATCTTAGAGGATTCCTACCATAGAGAGCTATGCAAAAAATAAAATTGTCAAGTTACCTGGTGAGAATGGGATTGGACCAATGAGTATTATATAATTCAAATATTTTATAAGTTCAGGAATGTACGTATAGGTAGACCAGATGTCCACATCAGTCTTTGATGGAAACCTTATCCCTGGTTCATGTTTTAATGGGTATTTGCCAAAACTTGCCTGATCAACTCTGTTTGACAAACACTCAACTGATTCTCATATTCTTTCTTTAGATATGATAATTCTGTCAACACAGTTTCTTGTCTGTTTGATAATCTGTCTCTTTAATCTGTCTCTGCACATCTCTGAACTGATCCCTTATGTATTAGTTTTAGAGTTTAGTGCACAGAGAACTATCTTATTTAAGAGTTCTTGTATAGCATGTTAGTGTTCTCACCCACATGTGGTCTAAATACTTGATTCCATTGGATGAGATGTTAAGAAAAGCTATTCCCTACAAAAGTGCCATTTCTTTAGTTAAAAACAATTCTCATATTTACTGAAAACATTTGAGAGCTTTCATTGAAGTTTGACATTTGTTAAGTTTAGCACTAGACCAGAATTTTGGTTCAGCATTGTATAAATGTTAAATCAAGCTCTAGGTATTTAGAATTTTATTCATTCACAATTACTTCTCTAAACAAATATAATTTTATTAAAATTGCTGTATTAGTCATGCTATAAAAAATAGAGAAACATAAAAATGCTAAACTTTTAAAAGAAAAGTTCTGCCAAACTTAAAAGAAAATAACTAGGCTCTGATAAGAACTGCCCTTCTAATTGCCACCTTTGGTTTGTTCTCAAGAGATAACACATACATTTTTTCTGAAAACTCAATTTATTCACTGCAGATTTTGCTTGTTTCTTGCAGTTCTAAAGGATACAGATGCTTGATTTGAAAGATCCTTGTTTCTCTTCTCTGCAGTATCTTATTTTTATCAAATAAGTCATCACTTTTTTATGCTCCATTTTTATTAAGCTTAGTAGACAATTTTTCCATCATCACTAAGGTTCAGATATACCCTCAAATGATTTCCTTCCATCCCTGTGTCTTAGTCTTTGTTCTCCCAGAAATGAATAGAAGAATGGAGAAAGTAATAAGAGATTCCATTGTGCTTCTCTTTGCTGAAGTTGGGAGGTCTCACCTTCCAATCAGGACAAGGTAACCTAAGTGCAAAGTACCCCATTCTCACCTGATGGTACATTAGCCTCTCTGATGAATTCTCACATCTTACTAATGAATACTTGATTAGAACACACACAAAAAAATACTTTAGCATAGTAGACCTAGCAGCAATATAATTTTTCTTTGTTTTAGAAATAAAACAAAACTTTAACAATGTCTGCTTTTTGTTTTTGTTTCTCATAAACTTTTAAAAGATAACCTGTGCTTCAAACAGCTAAACAGAACAATATTTCTTTATACCAACAAGTGCACATTAGCATACACAGCCCTCACTAACTAACAAGTAATGCAGTTAGGTAGACTTCATAAACTTTACAATTGTAAATTTACCATTCAAACATAATGGACCAAGAGACCAGAAGCCAGCTTATATGCATACCCTCAGTCCACTAAGTTTCATGAATCTGAACCTGGT
Organism: Lagenorhynchus albirostris; assembly: GCF_949774975.1. Taxonomy (NCBI): domain Eukaryota; kingdom Metazoa; phylum Chordata; class Mammalia; order Artiodactyla; family Delphinidae; genus Lagenorhynchus; species Lagenorhynchus albirostris. The sequence goes on along the minus strand of NC_083112.1, from coordinate 45,421,772 downwards.
TTTTCTGAAGAACTCTATTAAGAAAATCACTAAGCATCATCTTACTATCTAATACTTGAATAGGACTTCTCAAAACCTTGCTCCTAAGCAGAAAACATATTTACCATGAGAATACTTCCCATATAATCAGTGAAAAAGTGTATGTGGATAGTGGACAGCGTAAACCTTCAACTAGTTATGAATAAATACCTGATATTGGTGATGTATTAAAATTTCATTTCACTTAGGCAAACTGTTTTATTTGTTAAATTTACATTTGAAAAAGTTGTACTTATAGAAAAGTTCAAAAATATTAAAACTCTTATAAGCATTTTACGATGATTCATTTATTGTTAATGTTTTGTTCCATGTGCTTTATAATTTTCTCTATCTGCGTAGTATTTTCTGAATTATTTGAGAGTGAGATGTATAAATCATGGTTCTTTACCTGTTATATTTACGCATACGTATTTCAAAGGGTACTTATTAAAAATAAGGATGTTCTCTCATACATAAACACAGCATATTTATCAGCCCAGTAAATATTTCATTGACACAGTACTTTTATTCAAACTGACATTGAAATTCTAATTTTGTCATTTGACCCAATCATGTCCTTTATAACATTTATAACCTTCCTGAATCCAAATTAGGATCACATTATATTAAGTTGTAATTTCCCTTTAGTCTTTTTGATCTTGTGCATTTTCTTGGCCTTTTAAAAAAATTGTAAAATTGACTTTTTTGAAACAAACAGTCTTAAGAGAATGTTTCTTATTTTGCATTTGATGTTTCCTCATGATTAGATCAGGTTGTGTATTCTAAGCCAGTATACTACCCAAGTGACGTTGTGTTCTTTTCAAGGTATAATATCCAAAGGTGCATAATATCCATCCCTCATTTTGTAATGTTACTTTGATAGTTCCTTCTGTATGTATTTATTGAGCACTTGCCAGGTTCCAGGCAATGTTCAAGGTGCTAGAAATACACAAAGTCATATGGTATGTTACCTACTCTTAAAGAGATTATAGCTAGACTTTAATCAATTTCTCTAAGATAGCAAAGCTGTACAAGTATTGGCATAGTGAAAACAACTTAGGAGAGGACAAGAGTTTGGATCCTATGACAAGTGTTGTAACAACACTTAGGTCCTAGTAATACAATGTATGGAATCCAAACCCTATCTGCATGAGTATAGGCTGATTGTTCACAACTAAAACATTTTGTCAGAGGGCTAATTTTTTAACATGAAGTATAGACTTGCCTGTTCCCTGTTGAATAGACAAGCAGTAGATAGTTGATGATGTTTTAAAAATCAAATTTGCTTGGTTGTAATCATGGAGATATGGTTTTAAGAACATTAAGTTCTTAAATAGATATCAGTTCATAGAACCACAGGGTCTAGATTTCTACCCCAATTGGGGAATATCCTTGAGTTACAGAATAAAAGATATTTAATACCCACTAAACCAAAATTATCTTAACCTTTGATAGTAAATTCCTCTTTGCCCACAGAGAGCATCAACATCATAGTTGAGCCTGAAGTTCAGGCAAAGGGACTCTTTAAGATACTGACAACAAGAATGTCACTTCTCAGGAGAGCTGAGATACTTTACACCGATCTAGCCATTTGGAAATTTTTTTTTTTTTTTTTTTTTTTTTTTTTTTTTGCGGTACGCGGGCCTCTCACTGTTGTGGCCTCTCCCGTTGCGGAGCACAGGCTCCGGACGCGCAGGCTCAGCGGCCATGGCTCACGGGCCCAGCCGCTCCGCAGCATATGGGATCCTCCCGGACCGGGGCACGAACACGCGTCCCCTGCATTGGCAGGTGGACTCTCAACCACTGCGCCACCAGGAAAGCCCTGGAAAATGTATTTTGCCCAGGGCTGGAGTTGGCGAAATAACTCCAAGCTGGCTAAGATTAACCATAGCCATCTGCATATCTTCAAATGCCTTCTCTCCACGTTCTTCAGCTCAGCTTTCATTACTGGTTTGTCTGTTTAGTTTCCAATTTTAAAAGAATGTGTGATTAGATCAGGCTGCCCAGTGATGATTCCTTCTAGCTTCCCAAGAACTAAAGTCTAGTTCCACCTGTTCCAATTTGTCAAATTGTCAAAGTTCAGGTCTCTCCCCTATTAGTGTGCTTACCTAGAGTCTAATACAAAGTTTCTTTTCATGTAAAGGACAGGGATTCACTTTCATTATTTTTGTCTAAAAATGTGGTTATCTTTTAACCTATATATCATAACTTTAGATAATCCTCTGTTCTCAGACATGTTTTAAACTAGACTATGTTCTCTCATGTACTTTCTTCTCTGAAGAAAACTGAAAAATATTTAAAAGCAGTTCTCAATTATAAAACTATTTTTGTTTGCAATATTAGCTGCAGTCAAGAGCTTTACTTCATACTAGCCTTGTAATAAACATATTATCTACTCTGATTTCAAATGAGCTGGGCCATGTTGGTCTACTGAGTAATCCATTATCTACTGCTTGTACTAGTATGTTTGGCTTGTATAGACAGAATAACTTGGTGTGCCTTCTTACACATAGTCCGTGCCCACTCTCTAGAATGGCACTGGGTGCTTATAGAGAAAGCATTCAAAAGGGATCTGGGATTCAGTCCTCTCTCACTTTGACCCAGCTCTGTGGGCCTCAGGTTCTGCAGCTATCACCCTGAAATACCTAAAATTCAAAATCTTTTGCAACTTTTTCAGTTTTTACTTTTTCATTATATTTGAACACAACCTTGGCTATAACTTCTGGAAATCACTGATACTGTTATTATCTGCATTTCATGAGAAGAAATGATATTTACCCAGTATTCTCTTGTAAAAGAGCTTGTGCTGAACATCAATCTCTCTTAAAATATTTCTCATGTTAAATGTAGACTTTGTGTCTCTGCTTCTTTGCCTCAGCAGTAGCAGAATGTTCTTACTCTAAATATAAAATTATAAAAAAAGCAAGAAACAATATTTTCTTTAATTAGCTTCTTCCTTTAGGGGTTTTAGAAGAAGGGTTATGACTTGACAAAGATCCTTCCCATCTGTTCCTGTTTGTTTGCTTTTATTTTGACTTCCTTTCGTTGTCTTATCAAATATCACATGAATCATTAACATTTGTTTTCATCACTTGTTTTGGTTTCCCTTACTTTTTATGATTAAGACATTCTGTTGAGAGAAGCTCAGGGTTACTATATTTCATATTGACCTAATATTATTTATGTAAATATTAAACTTTCTAGATGTATGATCTTATATGTTTGCCCTCTGTTATGTTCGTATTTTCCTCAGCTCTGGAGGGGTGAGATAAGGGCACATGCAACTGTTTTGTGAAAGCAGCAAACTTCATTAGATTACAGGTGTCTGGATATACGTTTTGAACAAATAGATGCCATTTTTAATAAAACTACTTTCTAACAGGAAATGTAATTTATTACGCCCTTTGTGCTAAAGGCAAGTAAAAGATCCTTGTGGATGTTTTTGCAAGGGAGTTCTATTCAAAACTGGAATATATACCTATTTGCCTACTGAGTAATACTTTTCAGTAACATACTCCCTTGTTAATGATTCCACTTAGTTTTCATGCAATGAAAGCATTGGATTTCTGGTGTCAAGTAATTTGAAATGATTCCAATTTGTATGCCATCTTCTAATATAAAATCTCATCATATATTGTGATTGTTATTGAACAAACATCATTAGTTTTTTAAAGTAAATGATAAAGCTATTCAATACTTTAGTTTTATATATGGAATAAAAGCTAAATTATATATCTGTCTATATGCATTAGATGTTACAAATAACTACACATAAGAGTAGCTGCAAAAACATTAAATCAGTGTATACGTATAACTGAATCACTTTGCTGTACACCTGAAACTAACACAACATTGTAAATCAGCTATATTCTAATATAAAATAAAAATTAAATTTAAAACAGAACAAACTTAATTCATGAACACAAAACAGAACTGGAAATTTTGTGACATTCTCCATTTCTCCCTCCTCATCCACAGCTAACAAATAACTGATAGAATCTTTATATTTAATGGTCTGAGCTGAAGATTTCAACTTTAATGTTAAAACCTGAGATTCATTTTTATCGAGAGTTTAAAATTTTTTCTTTAACTCATCTGTAGATCCAAATCTGCATAATAACAGTAAGCAGCATACAAAAATTCACACCTGCAATAAACTATTCAGTGACCTAGATACTTTCTTATACACCAAATTAGAGCTGTAAACATCAAATCACAATGAACTCTGGAACTATTAGGAATTTGTAATCTAAGTAGCTTCACTCAGTGCCTACTCCCACATGCTTTTAATTAGAAGAGACTTTTTAATTAAGTACTCCCATGCACAAAGTGTCACTTGATGATTTTTTTCATATCAACCTCCCTTACGAAAGCAAATAATCATTGTGTCAACGGAAGATATTTTCTCTGAAACCAAACTATAAGAATTTTAGTTCTGATTTCAAGTTGTTCAGTTGAGGCTCTGCATACTAAAAGAAAACCTCTGTTTTCTGAGAAAATGGTGAGGGACAGATTCACAAAGCAAGGAGGCTGATGGTACCAAGGTATCCAAGAGTCAGTCCCTTACCTCTGCAAATCAGAGACAGGGTATTTCCTCCAGTGATCTTGCAATTGCTTATTAGAGGAAGTAACAGAATAGATTTGGGTTCACACAAATATCTAATCACTGCACTTCCATTCACTAGCTCTTTGAAAATGTGCCAGATAACTTAACATTTTTGAGCCTTAATATCCTATTTGTAAAAGGCACTGAGAATACCTATTTTTTTGAGTTGTTGAGAAGTTTAGATTTAAAATCTATAAAGTGCCCTGAACACAATAGGTGCTCAGAAAATATTAGCTATACTGTTGGTAACCATTATTGCCTTTATTGCCAGTTTACTTGATCTTAAAAAAGTTCTCATCCGTTTGAGATATCAAGGAATGATTGTTTCATAAACACTGCTCAGCATCAGGAAAACATATTTTTCTGTGGCCAACAAATGCAGAAATAAAGACAATATAGGAAATGGTGAGTAGGTGTGAGATTATCTAGTTAGAAGGGAAGTATAATGCACAAAGGGCAGCCATTAAAACAAAACATGAATAAGCCTCTGAGTTTCCAGATGCAAACAACACACCTCTGAATAATGAAGTCTTAGCCATGAAAATACTCAGGGATTCCAATAATCTCCATCCTGCGCTTGTTTTTACAGGGCCTTCTCTAGGGCTCCATCACGTTGCCTGCTGTTTGAAGAGTTGGGGAAGGAAAGATTATTGGCACCATTGTTACATAACGTAAAAAAACATGGCACAGTTTGAATTATGGGCCCATGTATTCTTCCTAGCACCCTTGCCATTCAGCTTGCTGTCCGGTGGTTTGTTATCAGAAGCCTGAGTTAAACCTACAGTCCCATAACTCAGAAGCCTGCTGGTAGCTCTCTGGGTACATCCATATGTGGTTATTTGCTGCGGGTTGGCGGGCCAATATAACTTCTCTGGACCAACATAAAATTACTTTAAACCTTTTTTTTCTTACAGACTTTGAATTATCCATAAGTATGTTTTAATAAAGATGAGAAAATTATATGGTAGAATTGCCTTGAAAGTTAGGCTCCATAGACAAAGGGAGAGGGAGTTACTCTCTAGGGTCTGTCTATGCCTGGTATGTTTCTGTTTCCAGGTAATTCTAAGGCAGATAATCTCTGATGTGTAAGTATTATTTAATCATGGAAATGCCTTAACTATAGCAGTTTGGATCTATTTTATAGCTGGCATCTTTAATGCTTGATGCTTTTGTCCATCTGTTAGGAACATTAGTCAAAAATTTAAAGAGACATTTATTAAAAGTAGATTATTATAGTAGATCAAGTACTGAGCACATAAATACAATGTATATAATTTTTATAAACATGCTTTGTATATGATCTAAAGGATCTTATAAAATAATTATTCATGCTATAATTTTAATTACTATATTTTTATTTTAAAATTTAGTTTCAGACAGACTTTAAAATTTCTAACATGCTAAAGGGAATTATTTTTAATACATAAGCATAAGTAATTGATTTCTCTGAAAGTTTAACATTTGAGACTGCATTAAAACTTTTAAGGCAAGCATCATGGTGAAGCACTCTCCTTCTGATACTGATGGGAAAAGAAATATGGCTGCTGCTTTTGTGGGTCTCGCCATGTAAGAAGCTTCCCATACGTAACTTCAAAGTGAGACAAAGTGCTATGGAGTTAATTCTTAGGGTGCTTGTGTTGGAGAGTAAATAGGAGACTCTATATAGAGAAGTTTAATAGATGGGAGCAACAATGTAAGTGGGGAAGGAGGAGGTACTTATCTTGAGGCATTTAGAAGGAATAACAGGCCTGAATACTCCAAAGCAGTGCAGAGCTTGGTGTGCCATATGTAGAATGGCACACCATTCTATGAAAAGGAGAGCCAGGGTCACTGACTGAGGGAGAGGGGTAACATATAAGGTTAGAGAAGAAAGTCAGTAGCAAATTACATAGCACTTGGGTGAAGAATTTGGCTAGTGGACCTTTTAAAACAATGATTCATACTTAATGAATAATTTCTATATATCCATTCTTTGCTACTACATTCCTTCTACTTAATACGCTATAGACATCACAGAAGATTAGAAAACAATTTTTCAAAACTTTAATTTTTTTCTTTAACAACCTTTTTTTTTTTTTTCGGCCGTGCCCTGTGGCTTGTGGAATCTTAGTTCTGCGACCAGGGATCGAACCTGGGCCCCCAGCAGTGGAAGCGAGGAGTTCTAACCACTGGACCACCAGCAAATCCCATAATTTTTTTTTCATTAATGTACAAGATTCTTTAAAACTCCATAGAATGAAATGTTAATCTTGAGAAAATAATTTCTTTTCCACAAGTATTTTGAAGGACTTCACTGAATAAAATTTAAATTTAGGGGAAATTGAGAATGTTTCTCTCTGCCCGTCTAATCCTAGGAAACGTTGTCTATTTAAAAAAAAAAATAAGAATGAGAATGATATCCTCAACTTAAGTAAATACATGATAGAAATATTGAGATAATTGGAAGGAGAGAGAAGTAAGGATAAATTAAATAAGGACTAAAAATTAGAAAATTTTGGTTAAAAGCATCAGTGTTCTACCTCTTTGGTTATTTCTATGACTAAATTTTAAAACAATTTAGTTGCTTTTCTTAATAAAACATTAAGATCAAAATTATCTTTTAATAGGTCCAGTTTTTAGCCACATGATACTAAGAATATGAAAGAAAAGTTTCAGTTTATTTTTATAATATTAGTTTATTAGGTTTATTTATCTACTTTGTATAAATCACATGAAAGCTATATCTGATTTATTCATTCATTCGTTCATTCAAACACATTTTATTGAACATATACTGGGTGCTTAGACTGTATTAATAAGCCAAACAGCATTCCATAACATCCTGGAAGTAATAGTCCAACTGTACAAACGACGCTAAGCTAAAACATGTTGTAGGAATATAAAACTTAGGCACACCAATATTTCTGTGAAGTAGAAAAATAGTTTAACATTGGTTTTAAGCTCCTTACTAATTACTGTATCTACCACAGATTATGTATAAGCACTCAATTAGCTTATCGTTGAAGGTGAAATCTGCAAATATTTAGACTCTCTATTTCCTAAATTTACTGTAGGCTATTTCTATTTCCTTATGCTTTAATTCTTGAAGCTATCAGACATTTTGCAAACATTTACATTACAATATACATTTAAAAAAATTTTGGAAAACTTTACTTTTCTGATTACCTTCTACTGTAGATATTAAAACGTGAAATTTAAACAGATTTTGTACAAATATTTCCAAGGTTTAGACCACACCACAAAGTGGACAGTTGGGAGAGTGTTACATTTGGGAAACAGGCTTATGTTTTGTTTTGTTTGTCCTCTGGATTTTTAATTCCTTATTTTTGCTTCATTCAAGTGGGTTTATTGAAGATTTGATTTACTTTTCTTTTTCACATAGCTGTGTGTTTCTCAATAGGTAAAAGCTGAGTAATATATTAATATTTAATTGTTCATTTAATCTCACTTCAAGGTGGAAAGGCTATAGTTCATTGATATTGATGAAATAACCCAAGTGGCTTTCACATAAATAGCAACAAATGTGCACAACTGTTACATTACACGGTATATTTAACAACACCTCTAAGAAGTAAGATGGGAGCTCAGTCTTTCCTGATGGAGATATATCTGAGTGCATTCAAAGAAAATTTGGTTCTGCAAGCTTGGAGGAAGTAATTGTCATTCAACAGAAATCAACTAGTTTTGCATATCAGTAAAACACATACACACACTCTTATCTATTTTCTGAGTGCTCTGTACTGATATCAAATATATATTTATGAGAACTAGAAACGTTGTATTCTTTTCAGTCACTTCAGTTCAATGTAACTATGAAATTAACTTTGAGAATATGTGAAAAATGTTACTTCCTACATAAGTGAAGGTAGAATAAAACCCACAAATTTTATATCAGGCTATGTAGTTTTTATATTCACATTTGTCCCCCAGATGTCATATAAGTAATTATTTTTTGTTGTTCATTTTTAGATGGAAGACTGTATTTGAAAACTACTGTCATGTACTGAATCTTTCCTGTTGAAGAAGTCCATGTTATAGTAAAGAACTTTGCAGTCAGACATTCGTCATTGGAAAGTTTGGGAAAAAAATAAAGTCCTTTTAAGGGAACTTCCTCAATTTTGTGTATTAATGTTCTTTAAAAGTTTAAGTATTCTACAAAAAAAAAAAAAGTTTCCTTCATTGATTTTCACCTGTGGTTCATACCAGAGACCTGAGAATGTTTGTAAATGTACAAGTATCAAACTTCTTTCAGTTAATAATTGCAACTTTGCTGCTGGACACTTGTATATGGAGTCAAAGGCAGGTCTCAATAAGACCTAGCTTTGTTTTTTTAATGGAATGAACCATTTTCCTCTTCTGAAAATTCTGTATCTGAGCACATCAAGAGACGCTTGTAGCACTGGTCACCCAGACTTACAGAATTATGTCCTCCAGAAACCAGCAAGAACACTTGGAAATGAACTTGTAGGGGACAGAGAGGATTCCTAAAAAGTCAATAAATCAAAGAGTAATATTCTGTTACATTCTATTTTAAACTCTTTAATTGTGGGTTTTCTCCTGAAGATTTTTGTTCATGTACTTTCCAAAAGACCAACAAATGGATATTGACAACAACCCTGTGAAATAACATTTTGCATACCTGAAAAGAAGCATTGGAGATAAGCCAAAAAGTTTCACCGAAGGTCTTTTTTCCTTAAAAATATATAAACGTAACATGTTTTCATTCCAAACTGGTAGTGATATATAGAATTTAAAATGATCATTATGCTTCTTCTTCAAACTGTTGGTCACATGTACAGTATATAAACATAAAACATACAAGGAAGGTATTATGTATGCAGTAGTATACTAGAGTTTAGGAAAATGAAAATTTTAGAAAATACGTTTTGTCACCCTGTTGGTCAGAGAGACACCTTTCTGGTTTTAACGCATGCAGGCATGTAAATATTTGTCTGGAGTCACAGTATTAATGAATGAGATCTTAAGCATCTGGTGACATCAGAACTCTGTGTCAGCCACTTTTATTTGTATATTGAACCCTAGTTAGTGCCCCAAACTGCACTATTGAGAATGGACTGTGGCTGAACAGTAAATCAAAACACCAGAAATATTTTTATATGTTAATGTCATATTATGTTAATGTTGCTGAAAGACAAAACCTAACAAACCCTTGATCCTTGATGTATCAGTCCAATACCATGTAGCGCTGAGTGATAAAGTTAAAATGTGTTGTGCTTCCCACCCTGGTCAGAGGGAAGGGTGCCTACGTGTTATTTTCACTGTCTTTTTGAAAGTTACAGTATGTGTTTTCACTTTTGTGCAGATAACTGGAAGTCAAGCTACGAACAGTGCTTATTACATGCTGAAGTTACCTTCTCTTTGTTTTTACATATTTGGAGTTACACCTTTAAAGACTGATACGTGAATCAGTATAGTTGCTGGACATTTTATGATTTTGCTGTCATCTTACAATTTTATGATCATAACATTATTTATTACCATAAATAGCAAAATCTTAAATGACCAAGAAAACTAGCTTAAAAATGTTTAAAGATAGTTCTCATTGGGTATTAATGATTTGAAAAGAAATTAACATTATAGATACACTGGCACTAAGCTTCTATAGTTTTTTAGGTCTTCCTTGCAATACTGGAACATATTTCTTTTGTGTAGCTCGCTATTAACCAGCTAAGACCATTTTTAATGCAATAAAAAGGTTATATATACAGTTCCTATTTTTAGCTTGCTTAAAAGGGAGCAATATTTTTATTTAAAACACTGTTAGTAAATGCTTTGTAGAAACTTGGTTTTCTAAGCATAGTTCTTCCATAACCTTCTTTTGTTATTTGAGCACAAGAGATTCTATTCCTTGTTGTATGTATCTCTTGTTTTTCCCTGTATGCAGTCTTTAAAGGATTACAACACTTAAAACAGAGGAACTTGTGGCAAGCTTTTGAATCATACATTTTTTGAAAGTTTTTTTAAAAGCCTACAACTTCCATAAGTAGTAAAATCAGCCATTGCTCCGCTTCTTGCATAGAGTCACCTGTTAAGTAGGTTAAATAGTTTTAAAATACATACTTTCCAGACCTTTGAGAATGTTTTAGTGTTTGGTTTGCTATAAAAGGAAATTTTAGCAAGGATTAAAGAAAAAAGCTATCAGCTATATGCTATGAGAGAATCTTACTAACATGTTGTAAATATTGCAAGTCATGAAATGTTATTTTAAGTCTGTAACTTAAGTTTTTTTCCCCTTTATTAGTTATACAGGTTGGTTTAAAATTTGTTTTTTGGTTTAAACAAGTAAAATTGTGCCCATTTTATGGTTTCCATGCTTTTGTAATCCTAAAATTATTAATGTTTGGTTGTTCTGTATTATAACCACATTTGCGCTCTATGCAAGCCCTTGGAACAGAACATACTCATCTTCATGTAGGACCTATGAAAATTGTCTATTTTTATCTATATATTTAAAGTTTTCTAAAAATGATAAAAGGTTATTACGAATTTTGTTGTACAAAATCTGTACAAAAATCTGTTTTTACATCATAATGCAAGAATTGGAAATTTTTCTATGGTAGCCTAGTTCTTGAGCCTGGTTTCAATGTGAGAACCACGTTTACTGTTATTGTATTTAATTTTCTTTTTCTTTTCAACAATCTCCTAATAAAACTGTCTGAAATCTCCCTGTGACTTTATTTACAGTTCTTCTTTATTAAATTTTGTGAAATGCATAGCATTGAAGGAATATTCACTTTCTAATGGGAAGCATCTCAAAACAACATAAGTCAGCTCTTTACAATATGAAGGGAACAATGCTCAATGATTTTATTTAACATGCAACTGCTTCTATCTCTAATATGAATCACTGTGGTGAAAAACATCATAAAAGCACACTCTGTAGTTATTGTTTAAGAAGCAGATTTTCCATATTTTGTTTCTTGCCAGCTAAGCAAACTGCCCACATATACATGATTTATTTATGTACATTTCTCAGTTTATGAAGCTGTTATTTGTACCTTTTTCCTTTATATTCTTATATTCCCCTGATTCTTATTTCACAAAGCTTTGTGCTGAATAATGTAAAGTAGACATGTTGATGGAACAAAATATATTATTCCCATATCTATAAGAGTGTAGATTTGTAACTCTAACTCAGTGTTTTGCTTTCAGTCTCTATCATTGGAAAAAAATGCCTTTAGAAACTTTGCAATTCCTATAGCCTTTAATAATATATAAACGTTTTTATCAATCCACAATGCAGCACTCAAAGAAATACTGGGTTACTATCTCTGTGAATACTCTAAACATTCCCAAAAGAATGGAAAATGAATTTTTTTCTGTCTAAAGAGATTATTTCAATGAATTAACAAATTATGATTTATCCCTAATAAAACCTCAAATGTTTATATGACCATTACAAACACATTTTTGTCTTCTGTCCTCATATGTTTTTGTCAGTTAAGACTTGTACTAGAACATCATACAGCCTCTGGATGTTAGTGGCATTTGGTGATGATTTAAGGTTTCTCCCCATGTGTTTTTATTGGCATTAGCAAATTTACAATATGACAAAAGTTATTTATTACTAGAGAAGAGTAAATTATAAATAAAAGTTACATGGATTGCATTTTGACATATGAGAAGTAGGGATGTTAATAGAATTAAAATATTATTGTAAATGACATTGTAAATATATCACTTTTCCTCATGTGTAGGCTTGGTGCTAACATTTATCTTTCATATGTACAACTGGTATATAAAAGCTGAACCAAACCTCATTTATTCCTTTAAACAGATTCATTAATAAAGCCTCTGTTCTGCACAAAGCACTGTGCTAAATGTTGTAATGAATGAAAACATAGCTGTTTTCCCAGAGGAGCTTATAATTTTGTTGGAATAGGAAGTCTTACTTTCAGCAAGAGAAGATTCAGTCAGCATCTTCTAGGCTGTCATGGATATAGAGCTAGTATTAAGAGGGCATGGGCTTAGACGCCTTCCTACTAAGTGGTAACAATCTGGTGACCCATTTTGTACCTTCACCTTCTAGCGACTAATATAAGACAGTTTGGGGGTCAGACAATTCTGTAGAGATTGAGAAAGGGGATGAATACATTTTCTTTTCATGTTATTTTTCATGTATTTCAGTCACATCACTCTTCTTACCAAGGCTCACAAACTTTGTTTTAAATAAGTAGTCTGTTTGCAAAAATCATCAACAAACAGTAAATTCCTAATATTCAGATTATTGAGTATAGAGGTACAATATTCAATTCTTATCATCCAGCATCTATGTGGCTAGGGCAAGTAATGGCCTAAAATGATTCAAACACAGAGCATAAATTCCTAAATGCCAAATGAGTGTGTTAGGTAATGAGTGACATTTGTAGTGGCAGCATCATTTACATTTATAGGTTAATGAGCTAGAGATTTTGGCTTGAAATATTGCATCTGTTAGGACTCCTTTGGTTGGCTGTAACAAAACGAATTCCTGCAAGTCTAAAGAGCAAAAGGAATTGGTTAGGACGACAGAGGGATGCACATGGGACCTCAAGCCAGGATTGCAACCAACCCCCAGGGACCAGGGCTCCTCTTCAACTTCCATCTTTCTGCTCCTCTCAGTGACTCTGCTTCTTTCTCCTCTCATTGCTGACATATGTTCCTCTTGATTCCTCTATTATTCAGGAGCATACGACCACACCCACCGAAGTGAACCAATCATTTTTTCTCTCTTGTCTTAAGTCAGAATCCCTGAGTTCTAATTGTCTGGTGTCAGAGCACATGGCAGTAAGGTAGCTTGGCACTACAAATAGATGGATCTGAGGAATTTTAGAAACTACTGTGTCCAATTAAATTTGAATCTCTGGGGATTGGGGCTGTGGCATCGGGATATTTAAGTTCCTAGGGTGATTCTAATGAGCAGCTGAAGTTGAGGACCACTGTCTGGGAGGATGGCAAGTATTACATAGAAAATGACTAGTGGGCCTTCTGTTGTGGGGTAAGGGGGGTAGTTGGAGTGAGTGGGGGCCATTGTGAGCTATGCAGACACTATAAAGGACAACTAATAGTTCTTTAAAATCATAAAAATTACATAAAATCTATACAATAATTCATATATTTTAAAAAAGTAATTCTAGCATTGTGAATCTAATTCTGAATTGAATATGAATCTACAAACCTCCCAATCACGTTTAATAGAAGTCACATTATTTTTTCTAGATAAAATTATTGATTAATATGACCTTAGAACTAACTACACAGGGAGGTAAAAATTCTATTTCAATCATTACTGAAGCTTATTCCCTCTGAATGACCTCAGTCCAAACATTTTTCACAGTCCATACCATTTGGGGAGAACCCCTTGAGTTTTCATGCCTAGAATCTAGTTTTCGAGAAGCTGTCCTAAGCCCTTCCCTTTGGAGAGACTCCAGGTTTGTGGGAGAAAAAATTGACACAGTGTGGTGTAATTCTCAATGTGGAGGAGAGGAATATTTAAGACAATTAATTTGTAATTGGGAAATTACATGTGAAAGGAGGTAATGTTTCTATGCTTTATTTGAACTGGTAAAATGTCAATCAACACAAGTAGACTTGTGATAAGTTTTGCATACAGAACGTAATACCTGGAGCAACCATTGAAAGTGCTGTTATCAATATATATGCTCTACAAGAATACAGGTAAATCAAAATAGAATTCAACACTGTAGCAAGATTAGTGCCCAGATAAAAAGTAAATATATTAGGGTAATTCATCAAGAACTTTAAGATAACTTTGCTAGTAGTTTCCACCTCTCTTAGGCACTTTGGCTGCTCTTTCAACAATGCTAATTGTGTGCCAAACTTTGTCTACTACTACAGATTAAGATAAGTTGGTTGATACATCTCTAGCACAATGCATCTCTATTTTCTACTTACTGGGTGTACTCACATCCAATAATATATTTCAAACTGATTTTTTTTAATGTAGAAACTGAAATGGTAACTATTAAGTTGTTAACATTTGTTTTTAATTTTTTAATTTAATTTTTATTTTATATTGGAATATAGTTGGTTTACAATGTTGTGTTAGTTTCAGGTATACAGAAAAGTGATTCAGTTATACATATACATATATCCATTCTTTTTCAGATCCTTTTTCCATTTAGGTTATTACAGAACATTGAGTAGAGTTCCCTGTGCTATACAGTAGGTCCTTGTTGATTATCTATTTTATATATACAGTAGTGTGTATATGTTAATCCCAAGCTCCTAATTTATCCCTCCCCTACCAACATTTGTATTTTAGAAATCCCATTGTTAACTTCTACCTATACCTCGAGTGTGGGGAGCTGATGTTGATACCAGTCAGTTCTTTTTTACTAACTCATTTTTTTAGATTTACAAAGGAAAAGAGTCTCCCA
Organism: Lagenorhynchus albirostris; assembly: GCF_949774975.1. Taxonomy (NCBI): domain Eukaryota; kingdom Metazoa; phylum Chordata; class Mammalia; order Artiodactyla; family Delphinidae; genus Lagenorhynchus; species Lagenorhynchus albirostris. The sequence goes on along the minus strand of NC_083112.1, from coordinate 45,406,748 downwards.
TTGAGATGGATCTTTTTTTTAAGTCCATCTGGTTGTTACGTGCCTCTGTTCATTTATGATGAATGTCTTTTGGCTCCTTCCATTAATAAATTTTGATGCTTCTTAGTATATGCTTTACATGCTTTGCTTTCACTTTTCCTGCAGATAGATACTATGAGATAATAGGTACACAACAGGGTCTATGAAAATGGGAAAGTTCTTGGAAAATGAAGTTCCCAGCAATGTCAACAGAACTGGTCAAGAATGGAGAATCAGATCAAGGAACCAACAGGCAAATCATCTAACAGAACAATGTAGTTTTAGGGGAGAACAGTCAAGATGGGGGTGGTAGAAAATTCTTAATTGACTAACATAAATGATGCTTTAGCATCAAGATTTGACAAGTATTTAAAGCTATCTCTAGGTTTTGGGGACACCACCTCATCCCTGGGGAAGTTTTCACCTGCAGTTGCCTCAGTGTAGCCAAATGTACATCTATTTTGGTAGGTTACTTAGGAGTCCTCTTTTATCTGCTGAGTATTCAGTGTTAGGCCCAGGGGTCTTCTGCTCATTCTTGCATCTGTACCACATGTATCCACAGTAAGCACTTAGGTATTCTTTACCCCAACAAACACCTCTAATGTTGGAGCATTGTTCCAAATGCAGCCAACCCTCCTTGTACCTTTGTCAGAAGAGTGAGCCAGACACACATTTCTACCAGGTGAAATTCTAGCCTGAGATAGACACTGGTCCTCTGTGTCCAATAACCTCAGATCCTCCGAGTGGTCCTCTTGAGGTGTCTTTAGATTTTAGATGAGAGACAGACACCTGTCACCTCCTATGGGTGATTGGAGGGGATTGGACCTAGAAAAAGCCACAGCCCTCAACAACAACAATCTGTTTACCTCAATTCTTTACCCCGTATCTTTCATCTCTTTTACAGTCTGTAGGTGTATGGACAGCTGAGGCCACAAAAGTAGTTTTCAGATAGCTATTTGCAAGCTCTGCATGATGACCTTGCATCTTACCTTGGAAGGTGGTATCCATTTTATTCATTTATTGATTAATTTATCAAAAATTACCTTTAATATTTTGGAGATAATTATAGACTCAATGCAGTTATAAGAAATAATAAAGAGGCATCCCATATACACTTCACACATTTTCTTCAAGGATAACATTTTGCATAAATATAGTATAGTGTCAAAACCGGGAAATAAACATTGATATCACCTACCAACTTTATTCAGATTCCATCAGATTTACATGCACTCATTTGTGTGTGTGTTAAATATGTTTAGTTCTGTACAATCTTATCACAAGTGTAGATTCCTATGAGTGCCACCACAGTCCAGATACAGAATATTTCCATCACAGGGATCCCTCATGCTACCTTGTTATAGCTACAATCATTAATGTCTCTCCCTACCTTTCTGTATAAGTTAGGGTTCTCCAGAGAAACATAAACAATAGTGTAAATGCACACACATATAGGAAGGTACATGCTACCAGGCTCTGTAGAGTATGTAGGTCCTTCAAATGCCCCCACCCCTATTCCTCCAGTGGACCCTGTAGCCTGTAGAGAGGGAGTAGGTGAAATTCCCTCTGATGCCTGGTATATATTTGGGTCTAAGCCACCCACATGGATTGCAGCTGCTATTCAGCCCAACACATACCATGTGGTTGGAAAAAAGAAGGAATTGCAGCAGCCAGTGGGCTGAACTCAGAGAGGTTTGATTGGTGATCAGTCCAGCCCAGGATATTGACCCTTTGCATTAACAGTTAGGCTGTTCTAAAGGGATTAACTTTTTGACTTGGACAATGAGAAACTGAGGGGTGGATGATCATGAATAAGCACTGTGGGGTCAAAATATGTGGAAAGATGGTTGGGTTATCTTGCAAGAGACTGAGACAGTCCTCACTGTTTCAACCCACTAGTTCATCCCAGCCCTAAGCTGTGTATGGACCCTACCAACTTATACTTCAGTAAATACAACAGGTTAGGTACATAGACAATCAGCCAGCACAGTGCCTGGTTACAATGGTGTATTGTCAAGGATGCTGGATTGCCCTTGAAATACACTGACCTTGTTAATGCAGTAACAGAATGTCCTGTATATTCTATTTAATGCCCAAGGCAACTGCCAAATGAGTCTGGCACCACCCACCAGAGTTCCCAACTGGTGAGAAATTGGAAAATTGATTATATTGGCCCCCTCCCTCTGAGTGAGTGCTCTAAATATGCCCTGGCTTGTATGGATGCTATATCTGGCCTAACCCAAGCTTTGCTCTGTTGTTGGGCAAACCAGGCTGCCACCATCACGGAATCAGAGAAACTGAGTACCATGTACCAATACCCTGGTGGAATCGACAGTGATCGTGGGTCACATATTAAAGGTCATGCTGTGCAAAACTGGGCAAAAGAACATGACATTGAATGGAGGCTCCATCTCTCCCATAATCTGAAAGCAGCAGGGTTGGTAGAAAGGAAGAATGGAATATCAAAGCAGCAGCTTAAATGACTAACAGGTAAAACTACCTTGGCCAGTGGACTAAGGTATTATCCCCCGCTTTAATACATTTAAATGAGCAACTAGTAGGGCCTACTGCTCCATATGCCAGACTGGGGACCCCTGTTGAGACACCCAACACTATAAAGTTATGGAAGTCATGGGAAACAACCATTGCCCCTTTTCTCACAGTAGATCAACACACTATGCTGCTGAGAACACCATGTCCCATCATGCCTTGGGAAAGGTATTATCTACTGGAATTTGTAATGGGACAGCCCATTGGGATGGATGAGTTACTATGCACCCCTGTTTAAGGGGTTATGACTCAGTCTCCACTGGGTTCTTGTTGTCTAGCTACAAGCTGATGCTGTTGAAACTCACTACACCTGGAATAGAACACTCACCATTGAAAGAGGGAAGAAGGTGGGGGTCTTGGTCTGGCATATCCCACCCCCAGTCCATCTCCTTACACCTGACAGTGCTGCCTACCTCCACCAACGTGTGTAATATGCACAAACAAGTCATGTTCCTAAAGTGCCAGCTCCCTCTCCTCGAGGACAGGTGGACATGCTCTGTTTCCCACTGGTATGATTACTTGGCAATCATCTTTATTCCCTCCACTGGCCTGGAGGACATTATAACTGTTACTAAATCCACCCAGCAAACCTTGAATGAGAACCAGCAAAGCCTGTCCTTACTGAACACCGAAATGTCTCTAATGAGAAAAGCTGCCCTCCAAAACTGAATGGCCTTGGACATTATCACTGCCTCACAAAGAGGCACTTGTGCCAGTATCCAAACAGATTGTCGTGTGTCCAGACCTGAGGAGTCTGCTCATGTATCGTCTTTATTAAATCAAATGAGGGTGAAAGTGAATTTCCTGAATGATCCAACCCCCAGTCTAGGGGACTTAGTAGATCAGTGGTTTTATCATGAGGCTCTTGGTGGGAAAAATTGTTACTCATTTTGCACGTACCTATATTTGCATGTGCCTATATTGTTGCTGTGCAATCTGCCACCAATGCAGCCAGAGAGCTGCCAAATGTGCCACCTCCATTCTAATAAAACCCCTTGCTGACTGTTCAGGGCACATTGCAGGAAAGGGAACATGTGAGATTGTATGGGCCAGTCACAAGGGGCAGAGTTTTGAAGGAGGTTATTGAGAAGACGTGACCCCTAGTTGACCCTTGAGCTGGACCCAGGCAATTCGAATGCTTCTTACCCAGCCTCCTGTTCTTGGAATGTATGTTCTGCCCACCATTTCCACACAGCCTTGAAAAAGTAATATGTTGTTGAGACCATCTGGACTGTTTACAGCGCTGAACCTGGTTAAGGCCTCTATATAACTGTTAAGATTCTAGTAGGTGGGTGCAAAGACCTACTTGTCTTGTAGCCACCCAAGGCAAGCATAGTAAGTAAGTTCCCTTGTTTCTCAAAACTGATACCTACCAATCTGGAGTTGTTTGCCTTTTTCCTTAGTCTCTTCTTGCCCTTCGTGTACAGGGACCAGTTTCAGATTATACCTGGGGAATTCCCGAGGTTTCAAACAAACATTTATTTTTTAGTAGTTGTAAAATATCTTTATTTCATACTCTTCTTTAAAAAAAAAGTATTTTTATTTAGTGTATAATTTTAGGTTCTCAGTAATTTTATCTTAGCAATTTCTATTTTACATTGACTTCTGGCATCCACTGATATTTTGAAAAGGTAGTTTGAATATTATTCTTTGTAGGGAATTTGTCTTTTCTCTCTGGATGTTTTTAATAATTTTTATTTGTCTTTGGTGCTTTGCAGCTTGAATATAATGTGTATAAGTACAAACATTTTTATTTATTATATTTGGGAACTGACGTCTCCCCCAATAATTGAGGAGGTGTTTTTCTTTAATTTTGAAATTTCTAAGCTGTTACCTCTCCAGATAATGTTTCTGTTTTTTGTACTTTTTGCAACTTTCTGGAATCCTAATTTAGTTCTAAGTTAGACTTTTCTATTAACTTCTAGGTTTCTTAACCTTCATACACATATGCTGTTTCTTTAACTCTGCTTCAGATTTATCTTTCAATCTACTAAGTATACAGTTTGTTATTTAACACTTGCATATAATTTTTAATAGCAATTATTTTATTTTTCTTTTTAGAAATTCTATTTGTTTTTTTTCAAACCTTCTTAGTCATTCTTGATAGTCCCTCTTTATGTGTTTGGTTCTTTCATTTCTTTATGTATTGTGATATACATGTATAATATCACACTTTTATTCTGTTTCTAATAATTCAATATCATATTACTGAGGTCTGATTTTGCATTCATTGCATTTCTGATTCTCTCTAAAGCCTTATCTTAATATTTTTTTAAAAAATTTGGTTTGAATTCACGTTTATTAAAACTTTGTGGGAATCCTTTAAAATCTGGTTTAAGAATGTAGTACTCCATGGAGAAATTTTATTTCCTTTTGCTAAGTGCCTAGGAACACTTTACTTTAAATTTAAATTAACTTAAAGTTCCTAACTTGTAACCACTTAGTTCACAGAGTTAGTGTAAATCTGAGTAATCATTTCGAAAGACAGGAGGGTGAGTCTAATTCTCCTGAAGTCTCAAATGAGAATTTCCTTCTCTACCCAGAGCCACAGCTGATACAAATCTTTTTCCTACATCTGTCTTGGGTGTTTTCTACTTGAACCTTTTCACTGAGAGTATACTCATTTGAGTTCTAACTTCATGGGAAGTTCCCCAGTCTGACTTTATTTCCTGCCCCTCATAATCATGATGATTGTAGCTGAAGCTCTGTCACCATGGATTTATAGATGGCTCAGATAAACAAAGGCTTTTGCTCTTGGCCACTTCCCTGAAGGTCTTCTCTTTTATTCTGGCCTCAGAGTGATACCCTCATGTTTTAAATATTTAATCCAGCATTTGCTGGTTTTGTTTTTGTAACAGGGATGTTTCAGTGTGTTGGACTGTTATCAGAAGTTAATACTTACTACATAAAACTTAATTTTCAGACTCCTAAAATACAACTTATATTTAATACAAACATTAATCAATCAATTAACAGCAGTTAAACATTCATATATTATTCTATCATTATAAGGAATTAATGCTATGTGTAAAATTCTTAGTGTAACTTCAGGAATACAATAAATGCTGAAAAATGTCAATTATTATTATTAGAATAACACACAATATGAAAGACACAATTTTGGACCTCAGGGAGCATATATGCTGTAATAAAATAAAACGTTAAGATATAAATATTATATGTTGATTGCAATTCTAGAAAAATAATGAATATATATAGTTTTAATATGTACATTTTCACATGAAAAATATTTATTTGACATAATATATACATATATAAACTCTTAAGAAAACCTTCTCCTTTATGATTTTTCAGGATTATCCATTTTTGAAAATGAACACATTACTTTTTTTCCATCAGCAAGTTACTAGAGTTTGTTGATACTTTTTGAGAATTTACAACTATATTTTGCTTTTATCCTTGATTAAGTCAAGTTTCTGCCAAGCATGATGCAGCTCAACATTTCATTTTTTTCCTCCCTCTTCCTCCCTTCCTCCCTCCCTCCCTGCCAACCTTCCTTCCTTCCTTCCTGCCTGCCTCTCTTTCTTTCTTTTTCTTTCTTTCTTTCTTTCTTTCTTTCTTTCTTTCTTTCTTTCTTTCTTTCTTTCTTTCTTTCTACAGAATTTAGAAACAGTAGATAACTTACCTACTATCTTTTTATGTATGTTACAAAAGTAGTTTTTTATTTCTTACTTATTGGTCTCTGTATTGTTATTGCTGTATATTGTATCACAACCTATGCTATAAATCACAACAACTACACTGTTATTATTTTTGTTAAAGCAGTCAACTACATTTTAAGGTTATTTAAATAATGAAAAAGAAATCTAATATTTACTTACAGAGTTATCATTTCCTATGAGCTTCATTCTTTTGGCAAACCGTTTTTTAAATCCAGTATCATTTCTCTTATGCCTGAAGGACTTCTTTTTACATTTCTTTTAGTGTGAGTTTGCTGGTGATGAATTTTTTCAATTTTGTATGTCTCAAAAGCCTCTGCTTTCATTTTTGAAGGAAATTTCCATAAGTATAAAATTCTAGATTGACAGTTTTTTTTTAAGTACTTTGATTTTACTGCTGTATTGTCTTTTCATTTACATTGTTTTTGACAAGAAATCTGTGCTCTTCCTTATCTTTATTCCACTGTAATGTGTCTTTTTCCTTTCTGTATGCTTTTAAAATGTTCTCTTTATTACATGTTATGTGCAATTTGATTATGATATACCTTTGTGTAGTTTCCTTTATATATTTCTCATGTTTGAGGTTTGCCGAGATTCTTAGTTCTTTTGGTTTATAGTTTTTATCAGGTTTGAGAAATTTGGAGCCAATATTTCTTGTAATTTTTTCTTCCACCCTTTCTCCTTTCTTCAGGTATTCTAATTGTACATATATTAGACTGCTTGGTCTTGTCCCACTGTTCAGGCTTTCTTCTGCAATTTTTAATCTTCTCTTAATTTCATCCAGTGATATTTTATCCCAGACATTTTTGTGTTTTTTTCTAGAATGGTGATTTGGGTCCTTTGAAAAAATACATTCTGTGTCTAAATATGTTCAGTATTTTGGAATGTATGCAATATAATTATACTGTCTTAATCCTTTGTCCTCTGATTCTAAGATCTACCAGCTCTGTGCAATTTTTAATTGATTGATTTTTCTCCTCCTTATATTTCAAGCATTTCTGCTTCATTGCATGCCAGGTAATTTATTATTATATGCCAGTCTTTGTGAATTTTACTTTATTAGATTCTGGATCGAGTTTTGTTCTTGGACAATGTGTCAGAGTCCTTAGGAACAGGCAGAGTTTCAATGATCCTCTAGGAAAACACAGAGGGCTCAACATATAGTCATACGCATGCCTATAACATATCATGAGGAAAGGATAAAAAGCAAAACCAGCAAAGGAGAAATGCATATAGGGCAAAGTTTGAAGGAAACCAGGGCCAAGCTTTCAAGGGTCCTCCCAGAGTGGAATCACAAAGGACATTCATAAAGCCCCGAGCAATGAGTTGTGACAACATGTTCCCAACCAGGGAAGTACCCCCAGTCTGTCAAGTACCCAAATCCCATAGTCCTAGAGGGAAAGAATATGTGCAGCCTAAGCCATGTTTTTGTTTAACCAGTTTAGGCACAGTGAGTCACTTTTATCAGTTTATGATAGGAACTCTCCGCAGACCTAAGTTCCCAGATGCCAGTCGATGCCAACCTTGCATGCAGGTCGATTGCTATGTTAACTCTTGTATACACATGCTATTGAGTTACTCAGAAACAGCTTCATTCCTTCCATTCTTGATTTGAATTTTGCTAGGTGGGGCTGGAGAACTCTTTTGTTTTGTGGTTAATTATTTCCCACTACTGAAGCAAGACACTTTGAGTACTTTATCCAACAGTGCATGAATTGTAGGTTTTAGAGTCTGGCTTGTAGGAATAGGCACTATTCCACAGACTGGTGAGCCTCAGATTTAGTTCCCTCTTATTCTTGTGGGTGTTTCTTTGCCAGCCTTACATAGTGTTGATCAGGACTGCTGAAAACTCAAAAGAAATACTCTATAGGTATCCTAATTTCTCTCTCTGTGCAATGCTTTCTTTGTTGGTACTCTGTTCTATGAACTCAGGTCCCTTTGTTCTCCCCAGACTCTGAGGTTTATCTCTTCAATCAGAAAGTCCTGCAGGCTGTGCCTGTCCCCCTGCTTGTGACTCAGACTGAAATCTCTCTCCATGTAGTAAGGCTTAGCAATCTGAACGTTTCTTTTGTTTATTTTCTTTCTCTCAGAGATCACTATCTTCTATTGCCAGATGTCTAAAGTCTTGAAAATTTTGTTTCACATATTTAGCATGTTAGTTATTTTGGGGCTGAAGGATAAATCTAGTCCCTATTATTCTATCTTGGCCAGAAGCTAAGATTTCTCAGGAAACATGAATTTAAATAGTTACATGTCATGGTATAGTGTAAGGAAGATATATTTAAATAGCCGCATTTTGAGGTCTATTATCAGGTTAGCCTCCAGTTACTCCTTTCTCTTTATCAGATTTTCTTCCTTTTTTTACCCTTGAAGGTTCCCATTCTCAGTCATCTGAACATTTTTTAGCTGTGCTACTTCTTATTTTGTTCTTTATATTTGAATGTCTTGAGATTTTTTGCTCAGAATATATAATTTTTTTTTTACTTATACCATCCAACAAGGCTAGACTACCACCTTCTCTGTCCTACCTTTGTCTTGTTGCCTCCTTTTAATCTTAATTATGAATCAGGTCAGGTGCTAATTTCTTAGGAAGAATTTCTTGATGATCCTTCCTATTCAACTCACTCAACAAAGGTCACAACCCTTCTTGGCTTTCTCACAAGCCATTGGACTCTATGATTACATCTAAAATGATTTATAATGCTTTTTTTCCCCTTTGGCTTCTTTTCTTTGAATGTGAGTCTCTCGTGGAAACAAATTCTGTCTTCTTTTGTTATTTATGTCATAAATCCCAGCTCTGGGGATGATTTCTAATAGTTGATTAATAAATGTTTGTTAAAATCATTATGAAATTATGAACTGAACTAGCTCTAAAAAACGTTTTCTATCATCCAACATAACAACTTACTTTATAAATAAAAATGATTGCGGTCCAGTGAAAACAACAGTGCAGTTTTGTTAAGCATCCACAGAAAGATGCTTTAGGGCTACAGGAACATGGGGCTAAGCTCCTTGGTCAGAATGGACCAGTGAAGGTAGCAAGGATCAGGGATAAGCACAGAGCTGGCAGATATAACTGACATGAAGCAAGAAGAGGTGAAAATGTATATAGTTGGAGGGCACATGGTGTTGGCAAAAATAAAAAGGCACAATTCTTTGCTTTATAAATTCTTAACCTTAATTTATTTTATATCCCCTTAATGACACTACAGAAGAAATAGGAAAATCTAAGTAATGTATTTTAGAATGAATACAAATAATAATTATAATAATAATAGTAGTAGCTAACATTTATTGCACATTTACTTATGAACTATATGTTAAGCGCCCTCCTAAGAATTTGATGCACATAACCTCCTTTAAGCCTCACAGTAAGCTCTGAGGTAGACGCTTTTGCATCCACATTTTCAAGATGAGGAAGAGAGACTCAAAGAGATTAACAAGGGGCTTCCCTGGTGGCACAGTGGTTGAGAGGCCACCTGCCGATGCAGGGGACACGGGTTCGTGCCCCGGTCCAGGAAGATCCCACATGCCACAGAGCGGCTGGGCCAGTGAGCCATGGCCACTGAGCCTGCGTGTCTGGAGCCTGTGCTCTGCAATGGTAGAGGCCACAACAGTGAGAGGCCCACATATCGCAAAAAAAAAAAACAAAAACAAAAAAAGAGATTAACAAGCTGTCCTGTGTTCATGCAGCTAGTAAATGTCAAAACCAAGATGAGGATTTTTGAAGTCAGTGGTCTTAACCATTAGTTTATAATAGTCATGACTCACTAACTCTTGATAGAAATCCCAGATCAAACTTCCTTGAGCAAAAACTAAAACTAAAACACAAAAAAGGAAAGTTTTTCAAATCCAGGATTATTTTAGCTTCTCACAGTTCGATTCAGAGCCTCGATGATGCAATCAGGATTCAATTAAAAAAAAAATCTCTCTAACAAGTCTTTCTCTTGTTTTCCTCTCTTTTTTAAGATACACACAAACCGTAATTCCTTCATGTAGTTTAGTCCTCCATGCAGCTAGATCCCATTGATAGAAAAATAGAAATTTTTTCTTCACCAACAGTGTGGGTAAAATAGCTAATTTTTTCACCAAAAAAAATTATCTCCTTCCATTGTGTAATGTAGTTATAGATAATTTTGCTTTTTTTTTTTTTTTTTTTTCAGATCAACAGTTTCAACGTAAAAGCATGTGACTGAATTCTAGCCAGTGGATTTGGGAGACAGCTCATATAGGCCATTTCTAGGTCTGGCCCTTTGAAATCTCCCATATAATCCTCTGTACTCTCTTTTTACCAGTGGGTGTTGCCTCAGAATGACACTGAAAAGCACATTTGATGATGAAATAGCTTGCTTTAGCCTATTTTCCTGAATGTCTATGTGAAATATAATACCATCTTCATCTTTCACCTATTTTTTTGGGTAAGAAATAACTTACTTTTAAAAGCCATTGTTAAAAGTTAGTGTTACTTAAACAACAGAATAGTTTTTGGTTTGACTTTTAGGCCTAAATTTATTAATTTGTCCATGCCTGAAATTTGGCTAAGTGGAATTGCTACTGTGATTAACTTAAGTCTTGAGGTCACCCTTTGCGTTAGAGCAGACTCAAATCTACCTAAGTTGCTTGGACTCAGAATTGAAGAAGGGGATCATTTACTATAGATATACTGTAGTTTTTGTTGTTGTTGTTTTTTTAACCAGGAAAAATAAACCACAACAAAGTGGTAGATTATATCTACTATAATTTTTGATGAGAAGTTCATCAAATAAGTCATATTTTAAGCTTATAGCCTTCATGGCTTATTGACACATACTATCTCATTTTGTCATATGCCCTTGTGAATTGTGTAATATAGGTCATCTTATCCCCGTTTTACAGTTGAGGACAGAGTTGAGGAATGTTTAAGATACTTTTGTTTACTAAGTGTCTCTGAATTTGAGGGCAGATAGGTTTTTAATTCATTTGAGGTTGTATGTGATTGAGATAAAAGAAGTGATACTAAATAGGAAATAGTTGAAATCTCTACTCACTGACTTCCTCTTCTATGGAAAAAGAAGTTTTGTTTCCTGTCTCCTCCATTTGCTTGCTTACAGTACTCAGGTAACTGGTAAAGGTGAAAAATAAACAAAGGATAAAAATGATGAAGAAACGAGGAAGAGGAGGAAGTATAAAAAGAAAGTGGAAGAAGGAGATAGAGTGGGAAGTGGGAGAGGAGTGTACAACACGGAAAAAGAGAACAAATGAGAGCAGAAGTATGGGGAGGGATTTTGGTGGCTTAGAATGAGGGAAGAGAAAAGGCAGCTGCAGATTAACAGCAAGATTGGGAAGTGGAAATATGAGGAAGGAGGATTTTTAGGTACATTTTTATCACACTATTGGGCACAGTGTAAATACTCAAATTGTTTCCATTATTTTTGGCTATTGAAATATTGATATTTTAATGCAACTATGTGCAGAAACTAGTTAATGTTTACTATTAAGTAAACAGCTTTATTAGATTTAGATATATTGGAAAGTCAATGCACATATTTGAAAGTTAATCAGGTAGAGGTACTAGAAGAGATTTGAATACTTCTAACCCTAGTCTCTGTAGTTAAAACTTGTGTAGACATCAGTGCACATTATACTTGAATTTCTAATTACAGCAGGTTCCTAAAGACACAGCATTTCCTAACAAAGTATGTATCAAAAGGTGTGCAGTCTGGACTCAGAATATTCCAGACCCATTGCCACAATTTACAGTCTAAATTCACATTTGACTTTACAGGATCCTTAATTCAAATCTGATTGATTTTTTTTAGCTGTTTCAATTCATTCTTTGCCCTATGAGTAGTCATATTTGTAGATGAGTGTGCACTAGATACATTATTTTCTTGGCTTTTGAACAAATTTAGATGAATATTAGGAAATATCTTTCAAAGTGTGTTCACTGTTGTTCAGTTCTTATGTTGAATACTGATTTCATGCTTGCCTGTCTTTTTGTGCTCAGAAAAAGAGTCACACAACTGTTTGTTAATAGACTGTAAAGTGATAACAACTCATATGTAGAGAAGGTAAAAATTTTTTTTTTTGAGTGAAGACATCTTTATTTTATTTTAGTGTTTTTAACATCTTTACAGAGTATAACTTCTTTACAATGTTGTGTTAGTTTCTACTTTATAACAAAGTGAATCAGTTATACATATACATATGTCCCCATATCTCTTCCCTCTTGCCTCCCCATCTCTCCCACCCTCCCTATCCCACCTCTCTAAGTGGGCACAAAGCACCGAGCTGATCTCCCTGTGCTATGTGGCTGCTTCCCACTAGTATCTATTTTACATTTGGTAGTGTATATGTGTCCATGCAACTCTCTCACTTTGTCCCAGCTTACCCTTCCCCCTCCCCGTATTCTCAAGTCCATTTGCTAGTAGGTCTGCATCTTTATTCCCTTCTTGCCCCTAGGTTCTTCTGACCATTATTTTTTCTTTTTTCTTTTTTTTTCCTTTTTTTTTTTTAGATTCCATATATATGTGTTAGCATTTGATATTTGTTTTTCTCTTTCTGACTTCACTCTGTATGACCGTCTCTAGGTCCATCCATCTCATTACAAATAACTCAGTTTCATTCCTTTTTATGGATGAGTAATATTCAATTGTATATATGTGCCATATCTTCTTTATCCATTCATCTGTTAATGGACACTTAGGTTGCTTCCATGTCCTGGCTGTTGTAAATAGAGCTGCAATGAACATTGTGGTACATGACTCTTTTTGAATTATGGTTTTCTCAGGGTATATGCCCAGTAGTGAGATTGCTGGGTCCTATGGTATTTCTATTTTTAGTTTTTTAAGGAACTTCCGTTCTCCATAGTGGCTGTATCAACTTACATTCCCACCAACAGTGCAAGAGGGTTCCCTTTTTTCCACAACCTCTCCAGCATTTATTGCTTGTAGATTTTTTGATGATGGCCATTCTGAATGGTGTGAGATGATACCTCAATGCAGTTTTGATTTGCATTTCTCTAATGAGTTATGACGTTGAGCATTCTTTCATGTGTTTGTTGGCAATCTGTATATCTTCTTTGGAGAAATGTCTATTTAGGTCTTCTGCCCATTTTTGGATTGGGTTGTTTTTGTTTTTTGATACTGAGCTGCATGAGTGACTTGTATGTTTTAAAGATGAATCCTTTGTCAGTTGCTTCATTTGCAAATATATACTCTCATTCTGAAGGTTGTCTTTTCATCTTGTTTATGGTTTCTTTTGCTGTGCAAAGCTTTTAAATTTCATTAGGTCCCATTTGTTTATTTTTGTTTTTAGTTCCATTTCTCCAGGAGGTGGGTCCAAAAGGATCTTTCTGTGATTTATGTCATAGAGTGTTCTGTCTACGTTTTCCTCTAAGAGTTTGGTGGTGTCTGGCCTGACATTTAGGTCTTTAATCCATTTTGAGTTTATTTTTGTGTATGGTGTTAAGGCGTGTTCTAATTTCATTCTTTTACATGCTGCTGTCCAGTTTTCCCAACACCACTTATTGAAGAGGTTGTCTTTCCCCACTGTATATTCTTGCCTCCTTTATCAAAGATAAGGTGACCATATGTACATGGGTTTATCTCTGGGCTTTCTGTCCTGTTCTATTGATCTATATTTCTGTTTTTGTGTCAGTACCATACTGTTTTGATTACTATAGTTTTGTAGTATAGTCTGAAGTCAGGGAGCATGATTCCTCCAGCTCTGTTTTTTCTTTCTCAAGATTGCTTTGGCTATTCAGGGTCATTTGTGTTTCCATACAAATTGTGAATTTTTTTGTTCTAGTTCTGTGAAAAATGCCAGTGGTAGTTTGATAGGCATTGCATTGAATCTGTAGATTTCTTTGGGTAGTAGAGTCATTTTCACAATGTTGATTCTTCCAGTCCAAGAACATGGTATATCTCTCCATCTCTATGTATCATCTTTAGTTTCTTTCATCAGTGTCTTATAATTTTCTGTATACAGGTCTTTTGTCTCCTTAGGTAGGTTTATTCCTAGATATTTTATTCATTTTGTTGCAGTGGTAAATGGGAGTGTTTTCTTAATTTCACTTTAAGATGTTTCATCATTAGTGTATAGGAATGCAAGAGATTTCTGTGCATTAATTTTGTATCCTGCTACTTTACCAAATTCATTGATTAGCTCTAGCAGTTTTTTGGTAGCATCTTTAGGATTCTGTATGTATAGTATCATGTCATCTGCAAACAGTGACAGCTTTACTTCTTCTTTTCCGATTTGGATTCCTTTTATTTCTTTTCTTCTCTGATTGCTGTGGCTAAATCTTCCATAATTATGTGGAATAATAGTGCTGAGAGTGGGCAACCTTGTCTGGTTCCTGATCTTAGTGGAAATGATTTCAGTTTTTCACCATTGAGGACGATGTTGGCTGTGGGGTTGTCATATATGGCCTTTATTATGTTGAGGAGAGTTCCTTCTATGCCTACTTTCTTGAGGTTTTTTATCATAAATGGTTGTTGAATGTTGTCAAAAGCTTTCTCTACATCGCTACAGATGATCATATGGTTTTTCTACGTCAATGTTTTAATATAGTGTATCATGTTGATGGACTGGCGTATATTGAAGAATCCTTGCATTCCTGGGATAAACCCCATTGGTCATAGTGTATGATCATTTTAATGTGCTTTTGGATTCTGCTTGCTAGTATTTTCTTGAGGACTTTTGCATCTATGTTCATCAGTGATATTGGTCTGCAGTTTTCTTTCTTTGTGACATCTTTGTCTGGTTTTAATATCAGAGTGATGGTGGCTTCATAGAATGAGTTTGGGAGTGTTCCACCCTCTGCTATATTTTGGAAGAGTTTGAGAAGGATAGGTGTGAGCTCTTCTCTAAATGTTTGATAGCATTCGCTTGTGAAACCATTAGGTCCCGGGCTTTTGTTTGTTGGAAGATATTTAATCACAGTTTCAATTTCAGTGCTTCTGATTGGTCATATTTTCTATCTCTTCCTGGTTCACTCTCGGAAGGTTGTGCATTTCTAAGAATTTGTCCAATTCTTCCAAGTTGTCCATTTTATTGGCATATAGTTGCTTGTAGTAATCTCTCAAAATCCTTTGTATTTCTGCAGTGTTAGTTGTTACTTCTCCTTTTTCATTTCTAATTCTATTGATTTGAGTCTTCTCCCTGTTTTTCTTGATACATCTGACTAATGGTTTATCAATTTTGTTTATCTTCTCAAATGACCAGCTTTTAGTTTTATTGATCTTTTCTATCATTTCCGTCATTTCTTTTTCAATTATTTCTGATCTGATCCTTATGATTTCTTTCCTTCTGTTAAATTTGTTTGTTGTTGTTGTTGTTGTTTTTCTTCTTTCCCTAATTGTTTTTGGTGTAAGGTTAGGTTGTATTTGAGATGTTTCTTGTTTCTTAAGGTAGGATTGTATTGCTGTAAACTTCCCTCTTAGAACTGCTTTTGCTGCACCCCATTCGTTTTGCGTCATTGTGTTTTCAGTGACATTTGTTTCTAGGTATTTTTTGATTTCCTCTTAGATTTCTTCAGTGATCTCTTTGTTATTAAGTAGTGTGTTGTTTACCCTCCATGTGTTTGTATTTCTTACAGATTTTTTCCTGTAATTGATATCTAGTCTCATAGCGTTGTTGTTGGAAAAGATACTAGATACGATTTTAATTTTCTTAAATTTACCAAGGCTTGATTTGCGACCCAAGATATGGTCTATACTGAAGGATGTTCTAAGAGCAATTGAGAAGAATGTGTATTCTGTTGTTTTTGGATGGAATGTCCTATAAATATCAATTAAGTTCTTCTTTTTAATGTATGCTTTAAAGCTTGTGTTTCCTTATTTATTTTCATTTTGGATGATCTCTCCATTGGTGAAAGTAGGGTGTTAAAGTCCCCTACTGTGATTGTGTTACTTTCGGTTTCCCATTTTATAGCTGTTAGTATTTGCCTTATGTATTGAGGTGCTTCCATGTTGGGTGCATAAATATTTACAATTTATCTTCTTCTTGGATTGATCCCTCGATCATTATGTAGTGCCCTTCTTTGTCTCTTGTAATAGTCTTTGTTATAAAGTCTATTTTGTCTGATTTGAGAATTGCTACTCCAGCTTTCTTTTGATTTCCATTCGTATGGAATATCTTTTTCCATCCCCTCACTTTCAGTCTGTATGTGGCCCTAGGTCTGAAATGGGTCTCTTGTAGACAGCATATATATGGGTCTTGTTTTTGTATCCATTCAGCCAGTCTATGTCTTTTGGTTGGAGCATTTAATCCATTTACATTTAAGGTAATTATCAATTTGTATGTTCCTATTACCATTTTCTTAATTGTTTTGGCTTTGTTATTGTAGGTTTTTTCCTCCTCTTGTGTTTCCTGCCTAGAAAAGTTCCTTTAGCATTTGTTGTAAAGCTGGTTTGGTGGTGCTGAATTCTCTTAGCTTTTGTTGGACTGTAAAGCTTTTAGTTCTCCCTTAAATCTGAATGAAATCGTTGCTGGGTAGAGTCATCTTGTTTGTAGTTTTTTCTCCTTCATCACTTTAAATATGTCCTGCCACTCCCTTCTGGCTTGCAGAGTTTCTTTTGAAAGATCAGCTGTTAACCTTATGGGGATTCCATTGTATGCTATTTGTTGTTTTTCCCTTGCTGCTTTTAATATTTGTTCTTTGTATTTAATTTTCAATATTTTGATTAATATGTGTCTTGGCATGTTTCTCCTTGGATTTTTCCTGTATTGGACTCTTTGTGCTGCTGGACTTGACTATTTCCTTTCCCATATTTGGGAAGTTTTCAACTGTAATCTCTTCAAATATTTTATCAGTCCCTTTCTTTTTCTCTTCTTCTTCTGGGACCCGTATAATTAGAATGTTGGTGCATTCAATGTTTTCCAGAGGTCTCTGAGACTGTTCTCAATTCTTTTCATTCTTTTTTCTTTATTCTGCTCCGCACTAGTTATTTCCACTATTTTATCTTCCAGGTCACTTATCCATTCTTCTGCCTCAGTTATTCTGCTACTCATCCCTTCTAGAGAATTTTTAATTTCATTTACTGTGTTGCTCATCACTGATTGTTTGCTCTTTAGTTCTTCTAGGTCCTTGTTAAATGTTTCTTGTCTTTTCTCCACTCTATTTCCAAGATTTTAGATCATCTTTGCTAACATTATTCTGAATGCTTTTTCAGGTAGATGGCCTATTTCCTCTTCATTTTTTAGGCTTGATGGGTTTTTGCCTTTTTCCTTCATCTGCTGTGCATTTCTCTGTCTTCTCATTTTGCTTAACTTACTGTGTTTGGGGTCTGCTTTTCGTAGGCTGCAGGTTTGTAGTTTCTGTTGTTTTTGATGTCTGTCTCCAGTGGCTACGGTTGGTTCAGTGGGTTGTGTAGGCTTCCTGGTGGAGGGGACTAGTGCCTGTGTTCTGGTGGTTGAGGCCTGATCCTGTTTTTCTGGTGGGCTGGTCCATGTCTGGTGGTGTGTTTTCGGGTGTCTGTGGCCTTATTATTATTTTAGGCAGCCTGTGTGCTAATGGATGGGGTTGTGTTCCCGTCTTGCTAGTTGTTTGGCATAGGGTGTCCAGCACTGTAGCTTGCTGGTCGTTGAGTGGAGCTGGGTCTTGGTGTTAAGATGGAAATATCTGGGAGATTTTCACTGTTTGGTATTATGTGAAGCTATGAGGTCTCTTGTGGACCAGTGTCCTGAAGTTGGTTTTCCCACCTCAGAGGCACAGCCCTGATGCCTGGCTGGAGCACCAAGAGTCTGTTCTCCACACGGCTCAAAATAAAAGGGAGTAAAGACAGAAAGAACAACATGAAATAAAAAAAGTAAAATAAAATAAAGTTTTTAGAATAAAAAATAAAAAAAATATTAAGATAAACTTTTTTTTAAGTAAAAACAAAACAAAACAAAAAACGGGTGAGAGAACACTTGGACAAATGGTAAAAGCACAGCTATACAGACAAAATCACACACAGAAGCATACACATGCACACTCACAAAAATAGAAAAAAATATATATATATCGTTGTTCCCAAAGTCCACCTCTTCAACTTGGGATGATTCATTGTCTATTCAGGTATTCCACAGATGCAGGTACATCAAGTTGGTTGTGGAGCTTTAATCTGCTGCTTCTGAGGCTGCTGGGAGAAATTTCCCTTTCTCTTCTTTGTTCACACAGCTCCTGGGGTTCAGCTTTGGATTCGGACCCACCTCTGCCTGTAGGTCGCCTGAGGTCGTCTGTTCTTCGCTCAGGACGGGGTTAAAGGAGCAGCTGATTCAGGGGCTCTGGCCCACTCAGGCCGGGGGGAGGGAGGGGTGCAGATGTGGGGCGAGCCTGTGGCAGCAGAGGCCAGCATGATGTTTCACCAGCCTGAGGCGCATCGTGTGTTCTTCTGGGGAAGTTGTCCCTGGATCACGGGACCCTGGCGGTGGCGGGCTGCACAGGCTCCCAGGAGGGCAGGTGTGGATAGTGACCTGTGCTTGCACACAGGCTTCTTGGTGGCGGCAGCAGCAGCCTTAGTGTCCCATGTCCACCTCTGGGGTCCACACTGATAGCCACATCTCGCGCCAGTCTCTAGAGCTCCTTTAAGTAGCCCCTTAATCCCCCTCCTCGCGCACCAGGAAACAAAGAGACAAGAAAAAGTCTCTTGCCCCTTTGGCAGCTCCAGACCTTCTCCCAGACTCCCTTCCAGCTAGCTGTGGTGCATTAGCCCCCTTCAGGCTGTGTTCACGCAGCCACCCCCATCCTCTCCTTGGGATCTGACCTCCGAAGCCGGAGCCTCAGCTGCCAGCCCCCACCTGCCCCAGTGGGTGAGCAGACAAGCCTCTCGGGCTGGTGAGTGCTGGTTGGCACTGATCCTCTGTGCAGAAATCTCTCCACTTTGTCCTCTGCACCCCTGTTGGTCCGCTCTCCTCCATGGCTCCAAAGCTTCCCCCCTCTGCCACCTGCAGTCTCCGCCCACGTAGGGGCTTCCTAGTGTGTGGAGACCTTTCCTCCTTCTCAGCTCCCGCCCACTGGTGCAGGTCCCATCCCTATTCTTTTGTCTCTGTTTTTCTTTTTCTTTTTTTGCCCTACCCAGGTACGTGGGGAGTTTGTTGCCTTTTGGGAGGTCTGAGGTCTTCTGCCAGCGTTCAGTAGGGTTTTATTTTGTAGGAGTTGTTCCACATGTAGATGTATTTCTGATGTATCTGTGGGAAGGAAGGTGATCTCCTCGTCTAACTCTTCCACCATCTTGAAGCTCCTCCTCTCTAGTTGAGAAGGTCAAATTTAATAAAGTTTTTATGAGCATATTCCTAGTTATATTTTGTAAACATAGAAGTATTGAATTTCAAAAGTTTTGGTCTCTTGATAATCTGAAATTTATTATGAAATAAGAACTTGTGACTGAATTGCTTAATTTTAGTCAATTTTATGGCTAAGTTAATTAGGGAAACTTAGATATAACAAAAACATATTTGTAAGAGGAAGAAATATTTTTTTAAGGAAACCATTTTATAAATTGAAAATCCTCCAGTGAATAATCCTAGTACACTGACTAGGAAATCAGTCAGGCTGCAGCATTTCAAGTACTTAAAATACTTACTTAGTTGAACCTTATATTTAATTTTTCTTAAAACTTAGTATTTGTATTCTTTTGGTTTGAAAAGTCATATAAGCTGACAGATTATTTCAGTTAGTTGGAACTTATTTTGATGCTATGTGGGAAGAAATCAATGCCTGAGTTCTCTGAGAAATAGACTCGAAGTTTGCATGCAGATGTTCATTGGGATGTATTCTTTGGATCAACAACTGGAAGAGTGAAGAAAATAAGACTGGACAAAGGAAGCAGTTGAAGTTCAGTGATGTTCAAAGAAGGGCCTCAGCCAGTCCCAAAGGAGCTGGAATGACTCTACAAAGTTGTACAACATAAAGGCAAGAAAGGCTGGGCTCCATAGCCTTGCAGGAAGCAGTTATTAGAAATGTTTTTTTTTTTTTCCCAGAAAGGGGGACATGATTTTCCATGAAAGTTTTGGAGAGGTACTCAAATAAATGATGTTAGTAGTTGATAAGTCCAACGGCTAAAGGAATGAGTCTCGAAGAGGGGACATGTGTGAACTATGATGGCATCCATTACTATTAAAAACCAACAACAACAACAAAGAAACTAGAAATATCTTCCCATATTGCACAGCTCAGTTTCAGAAACAAGAATATGGTTCACAATACAGCAACTCTATAGCAATAGATATTAATGAGCTTTCTCATCATATACTTAATGTTCTTTACCTTTTATCTTTTTTTTCTGCTTTGTACTTTTTCAGTTGTGTTCTGTCTCTGGTTTTCATTGCTGCAGCTACTGCTGTTACTGGCTAACTTATCTTTTAAATCATCTAAGTCTTCAGAGATAACACAGCATTCTTTCCGTGGGTCCTCCTTCTTTCTATACACTCTACTGTCTGCTTCTTATCTCACATTCTAATTCCCTAGGGGAGAGAATGCTATTGTTTTAGACCCTCACCATTCAATAAAATGTGTCTCTTGGGCAAATCTTTTGTGCTAGCACCACAGCTAGCCAGAAGTGAGTCCGGGAGAAGGGTTGATCTATATAAATGACTGCCTTTGAGTATGTGATGTGGCCAAATTAGTGAGATCACAGAGCATACAACATGATGATCTATTTATAAAGAACTTCCCAGAAAGAAGTTCTGAGTAAGGCAGGAAATAAGGGGCTACTCTATAGGGGTCGATTTAAACTGAAGCTCATTGCCTGGCTTACAAATTCATAGTAGAGACCCCCTTACAGGGATTTACCTCCCCCCATAATGTTTGACCCAGCTGGGATTATCAAATTTCACTCTGCATTTAACATTTAGGAAGATAGTTTAAAATGAAGATTGTTAGGGTAACAATAAACATTTTGTATCCATTAGGCTTCAGATAACAACACAACTCTAGTTAGTTTCAGAAGAAAGAGCTCTAAAGGAGGCAGCCAGATGCTTACAAAACTTGGGGGTTGTTTGCCCACCTGGCTCCTGATTCAACTTCCAGGAATAACTCTCAGTACAACACCATGGAACTGGCTTATCAAAAGGGCTGCTTCCCCTGCTGTAATCAGGTCATTAGGGAATAAAGCAATCTCTGACACAACACATATCAGCAAATGGACAGCACATACCTTCCCTGTTGGCACCAAAAACTATGGAAGAGGCACAGGCATCTATCCTACAGCCATCCCAGGAAAATCTGACCACATCCATAACCTTAAATGCAGCAGAAATAGGGGAGGCAGCAGAAGCAGAGTCTCTGCTTCATGATATTCACTTTCATCTTGCAAACTATTACAGATGCATCTACTTGCAGAAGATAATCCTACATGGAATCAAGAGGAAGGCAGTCTTGAGAAAGTTTCCCTATCTTCTAATCTACAATGAGTAAACTAACCTGAACTATCTGCCAAAACCCTCAGTGAATCTGATACTGGTGTCCATGAACCACAAATTAAGAAAGCAAATTATCAGATGGTAACTCATTGGGTAGAAGTTAGTGCATTCTAATAAAGAAAACAAGAAAGTAAATAGAGAGAATGATACTACCAAACATTAAAGAAGAATTAATACCAATCCTTCTCAAACTCTTCCAAAAAACAGAAAAGGAGTGACCTCTTCTAAACTTATGAGACCAGCATTATCCTGATACCAAAATGAGCCAAAGATGGCATAAGAAAAGAAAATTGCAGGCCAATATCCCTGATGAACATAACTTAAAAAGTCCTCAACAAGTTACTAGCAAACCAAGTTCAACAATACATTCAAAGGATCTTATGCCATGATTAAGTGGGATTTATTCCAGGGATGCAAGTATGGTTCATCATCTGCAAATTAGTCAGTGTGAAACACCACATTAAAAAATTGAAGAGTGAAAATCAAATGACCATCTCAATAGATGAAAAAGTAGCATTTGACAATATTCAACATTCATTTATGATAAAAACTTTCAACAAAGTGGGCATAGAGGAAATGTACTGCAACATAATAAGGTCATATATGACAAGCCCACAGTTAACATCAGATTGAGTTTCTATATACTAATAATGAACTATCCAAAAGAGAAATTTTTTAAAATAATCTCATCAAAAAGAATAAAATACCTAGGAATAAATTTAAACAAAGAGGTGAAAACTTATATATTGAAAAGTATAAGACATTAATGAAAGAAATTGCAGAGTACACCAATAAATGGAAAAATATTCTGTATCCATGGATTGAAATAATCAATATTGTTAAAATATCTATACTACCCAAAGCAATGTACAGATTTAATATGCTCCCTGTCAAAATTCCAATGGTAATTTTCAAAGAAATAAAACAAATAATACTAAAATTTGTATGGAATCACAAAAAACACTGAATAGCCAAAGCAATCTTGAGAAAGAGCAACAAAGCTGAAGGCGTCATACTCTCTGATTTCAAACCAAATTACAAAGCTATAGTAATTAAAACAGTATGGTGTTGGCACAAAAACAAACACATAGATCAATGGAACAGAATAGACAGCCCAGAGATAAAAAACCTATTCATATATGATCAATTAATTTATGACAAAAGAGGCAAGAATATGCAATAGGGAAAGGACAATCTCTTTAATAAATGGTGTTGGGAAAACTGGACAGCCACAGGCAAAACAATTAAATTGAACCACTATATTACACCAAACACACACAAAAAAACCCCAAATAGATTAAAGACTTCAATTTAAGGCCTGCAACATGAAAACATAGATGGTATGTATGTACCTTGACAAAGGTCTTGACAATGATTTTTTGAATCTGATACCAAAAGCAAAAGCAACAAAAGCAAAAATAAATAAGTGGAACTATATTGTACTAAAAAGATTCTGCACAGCAAAGAAAGCCATCAACAAAATGAAAAGACAAGCTACTGAATGGGAGAAAGTATTTGCAAATCATTTATCTCATAATGGGCTAATATCCAAAATATGTGAAGAACACGTACATTTCAATAACAAAAAACAAACTGGTACCAAGTCCAAGCTCATACTTTTTGACAAGCCAATAAATCAAGAGACGAGTTGTTGGGACTTTATTTGAAAAGACAGCAGACTGAGAAGATGGTGGACTAGTGTTCCAAAGAACCATCTTACCCGAGTTAGAATTCAGGCTTCTTTTATACCAAAAGGGAGGGGATGTTGTTGGTTATTGCAAATTTCTTGGTGTTAAAATACTTTGTTTTTGCATCTCTGCATGTAGGTCAGGTCAGGATGTTCCTGTAAACAAGACAAATGTTATTCTCTGTCCTGCAACTTTTTATCTCTATATGAATGGAAAAGTGTTGCACCTTTAAAAGTCAGAGCATTGAGAATGGGCTATCCTGTATATTTCAGGCTAATAAGCAACATTTTTAACTTGCTGCAAAAGTGGTAGAATACAAAGGTCAAAGTAAAAGAAACAGATCCAATATGGAGTCATATTTGTTCTTCCCCATTACAAAACAATCCAATTAAAAATGGGCAGAAGATCTGAATAGACATTTTTCCAAAGAAGACATATAGATGACCAACAGGTACATGAAAATATATTCAACATTGTTAATCACCTGGGAAATACAAATCAAAACCACAACGAGATATCACCTTATACATGTTAGAAAGGCTGTTATCAAAAAGATAAGAAATAATAAGTGTCAACAAAGATATAGAGAAAGGAGAACCCTTGTGCTCTATTGGTGGGAATGTAAATTGGTACATCCAGCATGGAAAACAATGTGGAGGTTCCTTAAAAAATTAAAAATTGAACTACTATATGACCCCAAAATTTTTCTTCTGTAGTATTTGTTCAAAGAAAATGAAAACACTAATTTGAAAATATATATGCTCTATATTCATTGCAGCATTATTCATAACAGTCAAGATATGGAGGGCTTCCCTGGTGGCGCAGTGGTTGAGAGTCCGCCTGCCAATGCAGGGGACACGGGTTTGTGCCCTGGTCCGGGAAGATCCCACATGTTGCGGAGCGGCTGGGCCTGTGAGCCATGACCACTGAGCCTGTGTGTCCGGAACCTGTGCTCCACAATGGGAGAGGCCACAACAGTGAGAGGCCCGCGTACCACACACACACAAAAAAAAGATGGAAACAACCTAAGTGTCCATCAATGAATGAATAGATAAAGAAACTGTGGTGTATATATATACAGTGGAATATGATTCAGCCATAAAAAGAATGATGTCTTGATATTTGCAAAAATATGGGAGGGCCTCAAGGGTATTATGTTTGGGAACTAAGTTAGACAGAGGTAGACTAATACCGTGACCTCTTTTATATGTGGAATCTAAAAAATAATAATAAAAGTTTATAGATGTGGAGAATAGAATGGTGGTTGTCAGAGGTCAGGGGGTGGGAGAAATGGGTGAAGGTGGTATAAATTTATTACAAAATACATAATTAATAGTGAGCTTTTTTAAAAAAAGATCATTCAGAATATTAACCTGAAGATTTCTTAAAAAATAAAATTGTGAACAATTTAAATTTACAAAAATGTAGAGAAAAGTTATAAAATTATATATCAAATACCATATGTACCATATATTCATTATGCTATATTTGTCATAATTATTTTCTATCACTTTTCTTAAAAGTAATAACATTTATGGATACAGTTAGAAACTCAGCCCATCCTTCCCCCTTTCTTACTTGCTCAAAAAAAAAAAAAAAACCAGGGTGGGTAGTAGGCTTTCTTAACATGTCTGGATTCTACAGTGTTATTAAATATGTCCTAAATACTTTAAAGTATATAAAGATACTATCTATGATTTTCCTTTTCCTTTTGTAAAATATTTGTGGACTTTTAAATACAGCATTGAATGTTATAGTTTATTAATCTTTGACCTTAAATATTACAATTTAAACTACTGGATAATATTGTCAACTACATTAAAACAATGGACTGATTACTTAATAAAATCATAGTTAATATGGCCCCAAGGCATATCATCCAGAATTCCTCTTTAGT
The DNA here is from genome assembly GCF_949774975.1 of Lagenorhynchus albirostris. Taxonomy (NCBI): domain Eukaryota; kingdom Metazoa; phylum Chordata; class Mammalia; order Artiodactyla; family Delphinidae; genus Lagenorhynchus; species Lagenorhynchus albirostris. The sequence goes on along the minus strand of NC_083112.1, from coordinate 45,381,528 downwards.
GCTGTTTCCTGCCTTGTTTCTAAGGCTGATAAAGCAGAGAGGAAGGAGACAAGAGGAGATAATGCATGAAGCAGCAACACTGAGGGCAGCCAAGGCATCACTTAGCAATTGCCACTCACTCAGGGACAAATGTGCTACTTGCTTCTCTCACTGCACCCTTTGCCATAGGTGAAGTCCCATGAAATTAATACAATCTACAGATTTTTCCTTTTAATTTGTAAAATAAGAAAACTGGATAAAACCTATTGTGCTGCCACATGAGTTTCTGTAACACAAACTAGCTAACACACATTTGGTAAAAATGGGAATGTCACAGCAACATTGTATTGACTTGATTTTTCCCCACACCATTCCCCAGTTAATTAATCCAAGGGATTTAATTTAGGGGCAGAGGGGTTGGAAGAGATACCACACAGCTTTAGGTAATTACTAGATTCCACCTGCTCCTTCCATAACTCTTATCCTGACAGTGGCTCCTACATTCATTCCTTCTACAGCCCTGCACACAGACTGCTGATGTTCAGGAAGTGATGCTGAGCCTCAGAGAGATTTTCCCCGGACACTGACAATTCATTATGTGCCTGAATTTTCCCTATTATGGTAGGAAAAGAGATGTCAAATGCAAGGGACTTCTTAGTCTACAGTTGTTTAAATACGCCATCTTTCATATCCTTCTTCTCCCCCTATTCCCAAATCACCCCTTCTAAGGGAGGTAACACTGAAGAAGTTACCTGCTTGTTGGAAGATTTTCCCTCTGACCCTCTGTTCATGGTATCTGATTTATAAATTTGCTCATTGAATACTTTCATAATCAGTAAAACATGCCTACTAATTTTTATGTGAAAACAAAGACCCTCTTATCTGGTCCAAGTGGTCTTGTTAGTTTTAAAAGACTAAAACTGGAAGTGGGTCCTCATTTTTCCTTAGTGTAGACCTTCATGTGGTTTGCACTCAAGGGGCATTTCATCTGGGTAGTGAACAAAACTGGCTACTTTCCAAGGGCTCCCTTGAACTGGATTCATGCTGGAAGAATCTTGAAGGATGGTCATTTTCTGAAATAGTCATTTCACTTTTTGTTTTCTTTGAACTTGAGCGAGCTTTTCCATTTTTCACCAATAGAAGATTCAAGTCCTCTAGAACTTTGTTCCTTTGTTTCTCACCAGCTTTGTTTCAAATATTTTTCTGTTTAAAGCTGTTCTCTCTGCCTGTTGCAGGTCACAATCCACCAGCTGATCTTTGCCCATTGTTGGATAGTACAGGTAGGGAGTGATGAAGTACCTTTTCCCAATCATCCAGACAGTCTCTCCCTGACCTTTGCCCTATAACACCATTCCCCCCACCTCACAGACCTCATTCACTATTTGAGGATTTCTCATGATTTTGTGACAGATGGAAATGTGATAAAGCAACCCTACTGACTTCATTCCAGAAGCAGTACACACTTTATCTCTAAATAAGAATTATTGGATATCTGGGGACTCCCGCACCAATAATTTAAGATGATGTTTCATCTTGAAGACACCGAGTACAGTTTTTCTGGTGGCGTCTTTAAAATCTTAGCATCATGGCCACTGCTATTCTTCTGCAGGGGGCTTGATACTGTTACTGAGCAAGGTTCTTGGACTCCTTAATCAATAGAAACTGATAAGTGTCCAGACAACAAATTCAGGCAAGGCTTTATTGGGAGCAAAAAAAACTAACAGGTTCCCTTGCTTGCTCCCTAGAGGAGGGGAGGGTGGGAGCTGGTCCCTTAAATCAGGTGAGGGTAGGGGCAGGATCAGGGGTCAGGGTGGAGGAGTAGCTTGGGTGGTCTGCCTACCCCCTTGGTGTCGCCATGTGCAGGGATCATGTGTAGTACCCTGCTTTTGCTCAGGACACCTCAGAAGTGGCAGTTGGGGTTTTGGTCTTTCTGTATCTTTCTGTCCATAATTTGCCCCAGCTGTACATGCATGTAGTTGTTTCTAGTCCCTTATCGTTTCTTTGTATTCTGTTGCTCAAGGAGACATTTGCCAAGGTGCCAGCACTGTAGCAAAGGGTCCCAGCCTGTCTCAACACTACCATATACATATTAGTGGAGGAAAATATTAAGAACCTTTGATGGGGCACTATTTTAAGGCATGTTCTATCATCACATAATTATCTAATTGAATCAAAATCATAAACAACATTATGATGTATTATTAGACCCGTAATAAAAATAAAGAGATAAAGCCATGAAGTTTAGGTGATATTCCTGAGGTCACACAGCTAGAAAGTGGAGGAGTGAGTAATAGGATTCAATTTGTCCTACTCTACAATCATTCTCTCAAAAATCTTTCCATTATACCTGGCTACTTATTGTTTTTGTATATACATGAACTAATCAGGGAATGTTGTTAAATATATGTTTATTAGAAAAAAATTAATATCCAATAGGGCAGTTTAGATCAACATTTCACAAACTTGAATGATATTTTAAAGCACAAGCACTTCCATCAAACCCCATTGTTGTTTTAAACTCTTTTTAATTTAAAGTACTTCAGTATATACAAATATAAAAGGAAGGGTAAAAATCTTTTACTTATAACCCCAAGAACCAAACAATTTTATACACTAAATGAAGCAAACCCCAAAACACATAAACTCTAAATTCATATTATATTATGGTTGATGGTGTTGTGCTGAAATTAAATCATTCCTTACAGCAGCGGTGCCCAACCTTTTTGGCACCAGGGACCGGTTTCATGGAGGAAATGTTTTGCACAGACTGGGGTGGGGGTGGGGTATGGGAGGGGGTATGGTACAGGTGGTAATGCTAGTGATGGGGAACAATGGGGAGCAGCAGATGAAGCTTTGTTCGCTCGCCTGCCACTCATCTCCAGCTGTGTGGCCCAGTTCCTAACAGGCTGGAGGTGGGGGACCCCTGCCTTACAGAATGAATATGGTAATGACTGTTATAGTCAGACTCTTATATTTGACATACCTGTACTGCTGTTTGCTAGGGGATGGCACATATATCTCACTACTACCTCCTTTTCAAACTACTGTGAAATCTTTTCCAGAATGTTCTAAGGTTATGTGGCATTTATTTGGCACAAAAGCATAGTTTACTAAAGCACCCTATATTAAATCTTCCTCTGTTCTTTTTCATCAAAGTGAGCCAACCCAAGTAAAAGGGTGTGATATACAAGTTGATGCAAACCTGATTGCCAGGCTGGACATTAAAATTTGAAGGTGTTTGTTGAACCAGATAACCCAGAGTATACATATGATAATTTTTTATAATGTTTTGGCTTTATATTATTTGCAATAATTTGGGGCTGATATACACCCTTTATGAACCTTAGTTTACTTATCCATAAAATTAAGATAAAAATAATAGCTACCTTATAAACTTATATAAATATTAAAAGAGTTAAAATGTGTTCAATCCTTAGAAAATGTCTTTCACACTCAACTCTAAATAACTATTAACTTTTATTCTTAACAATTTTTATCCTAAAATGAACACAAGCTATTTTAGAAATTAGTATTAAAAGCTAACCAATAGGGCTTCCCTGGTGGCGCAGTGGTTGAGAGCCCGCATGCCGATGCAGGGGACGCGGGTTCATATCCCGGTTCGAGAGGATCCCACATGCCGTGGAGCAGCTGGGCCCGTGAGCTATGGCCACTGAGCCTGCGCGTCCGGAGGCTGTGCTCCGCAACGGGAGAAGCCACAACAGCGAGAGGGCCGCGTACCACAACAACAACAACAACAACAACAACAACAAAAAAAGCTAACCAACAAAACTCTTAGAAGAAAAACATAGACAGAACATTCTTTGACATAAAATTGTAGCAAAATTTTTTTGGAGCTGCCTCCTAAAGCAAAGGAAAGAAAAGCAAAAATAAACAAATGGGACCTAATTAAATGTAAAAGATTTTGGAAAGGAGACCGTTGACAAGATGAAAAGACAACCTATTGAATGGGAGAAAATATTTGCAAATGATATGACCAATAAGGGGTTAATACTGAAATATATAAACAGCTCATACAACTCAATATTTAAAAAAAAACCTAGTTGAAAAATGGGTAGAAGTCCTGAAGAGAAATTTTTCCAAAAAGATATACAGAGGGCCAACAGGCACATGAAAAGATGCTCAACATCTCTAAACATTAGAGAAACGCAAATCAAAACCACAATAAGATATCATCTCACAACTATCAGATAAGGGCACCATCAAAAAGAACACAAATAACAAATGTTGGTGAGGATATGGAGAAAAGGGAACCTTAGTACATTGTTGGTAGGGATGTAAACTGGTGTGGCCACTATGGAAAATAGTATGAAGTTTCCTCAAGAAACTAAAAATAAAACTACCATATGATCCAGCAATTCCATTCATGGGTATAAATCCAAAGAAAACAAAAGCAATGATTTGAAAAGATATAGTCACCTCAGTGTTCATAGCAGCATTATCTACAACAGCCAAGATATGGAAGCAACCTAAATGTCCATCAACAAGTGAATGGATAAAGAAGATATGGTATATATATATATACCACATATATATATGGTATATATATACACATATACACATATATGGTATATATATACACATATATATACATATATATATATACACACATATACACATGTGTATATATATATATACACACACAATGGATGATTACTTGACCATGAAAAGGAATAAAATTCTGCCATTTGCAACAACATGGATGGACCTAACTGGTATTATGTTTAGTGAAATATGACAGAGAAAGACAAATACTGTCATCTATACATGTATTCTAAAAATTAAACAAATATATATAAGAATATAACAAAACAGAAACACACTCAGAGATACAGAGAACAAACTATGGTTACCAGTGGGGAGAGGGAAGGAATGAAGGGCAATATAGTGGTAGGGGATTAAGAGGTACAAACTACTATGTGTAAAATATATAAAATACAGGAGCTTCAAGATGGCAGAACAGTAAGACATGGACATCACCTTCCTCCCAACAAATACATCAGAAATATATCTACATGTGGAACAACTCCTACAGAACACCTACTGAACGCTGGCAGAAGACTTCAGACCTCCCAAAATGCAAGAAACACCCCACATACCTGGGTAGGGCAAAAGAAAAAACAGAGACAAAAGAATAGGGATGGGACCTGCACCAGTGGGAGGGAGCTGTGAAGGAGGAAAGGTTTCCACACACTAGGAAGACCCTTCACAGGCGAGACTGCGGGTGACGGAGGAGGGAAGCTTCGGAGCCATGGAGGAGAGCTCAGCAACAGGGGTGCAGAGTGCAAAGTGGAGAGATTCCCGCATGGAGGATCGGTGCCAACCAGCATACACCAGCCTGAGAGGCTTGTCTGCTCACCCACCAGGACGTGGGGGGACTGAGAACTGAGGCTCAGGTTTCGAAGGTCAGATCCCAGGGAGAGGATGGGGTTGGCTGCGTGAATACAGCCTGAATGGGAGAAGTGTGCCACGGCTACCCGGGAGGAAGTCGGGGAAAATGTCTGGAGCTGCCGAAGAGGCAAGAGACTTTTTCTTGCCTCTTCGTTTCCTGGTGCGCGAGGAGAGGGGATTAAGAGCTCTGCTTAAAGGAGCTCCAGAGACGGGCGCAAGCTGCGGCTAACAGCGCGGACCGCAGAGACGGGCATGAGACGCTAAGGCTGCTGCTGCCACCACCAAGAAGCCTGTGTGCAAGCACAGGTCACTCTCCAAATCTCCCATCCTGGAAGCCTGTGCAGCCTGCCACTGCCAGGGTCCCGTGATCCAGGGACAATGTCCCCGGGAGAATGCATGGCGCGCCTCAGGCTGGTGCAACGTCATGCTGGCCTCTGATGCCACAGGCTCGCCCCGCATCCGTTCCCCTCCCTCCCCCCGGGCTGAGTGAGCCAGAGCCCCCGAATCAACTGCTCCTTTAACCCCGTCCTGTCCGAGTGAAGAACAGACGCCCTCAGGCTACCTACATGCAGAGGCGGGGCCAAATTCAAAGCTGAGCCCCAGGAGCTGTGTGAACAACGAAGAGAAAGGGAAATCTCTCCTAGCAGCCTCAGAAGCAGTGGATTAATCTCCACAATCAACTTGAGGTACCCTGCAACTGTGGAATACCTGAATAGACAACAAATCCTCCGAAATTGAGGAGCTGGACTTTGGGAGCAACGATATATATATATTTGTATGCTTCTGTGTGTGATTTTGTCTGTATAGCTTTGCTTTTAACATTTGTCCCAGGGTTCTGTCTGTACCTTTTTTTTTTTTTTTTACTTAAAAATTTTTCTTTTTCTTTTTTTTTTTTTTTTGTGATATGTTGACCCCTCACTGTTGTGGCCTCTCCCCCGGAGCACAGACTCTGGACACACAGGCTCAGTGGCCATGGCTCACGGGCCTAGCGGCTCCATGGCATGCGGGATCTTCCCGGTCTGGGGCAGGAACCCATGTCCACTGCATCAGCAGGTGGACTCTCAACCACTGCACCACCAGGGAAGCCCCCAAAATTTCTTTTCTTAATAATTATTTTTTATTTTACTAACTTTATTTTATTTTATGTTACGTTATTTTATTTTATCTTCTTTCTTTCTTGTTCCTTTCTTTCTCTATTTCTTTCTTTCATTTCTTTTATTGCGAGTTGCATGGATGACAGGCTCTCGGTGCTCCAGTCAGATGTCAGGGCTCTGCCTCTGAGGTGGGAAAGCCAACTTCAGGACACTGGTCCACAAGAGACCTCCCAGGCCCATGGAACATCAAACAGGGAAAATCTCCCAGAGATCTCCATCTCAACACCAAGACCCAGCTCCACTCAATAACCAGCAAGCTACAGTGCTGGACACCATATGCCAAACAACTAGCAAGACAGGAACACAACCCCATCCATTAGCACACAGGCTGCCTAAAATCATAATAAGGCCACAGACACCCCAAAACACACCACCAGACGTGGACCTGTCCACCAGAAAGACAAGATCCAGTATCATCCACCAGAACACAGGCATTAGTCCCCTCGACCAGGAAGCCTACACAACCCACTGAACCAACCTTAGCGACTGAGGACAGACACCAAAAATAATGGGAACTATGAACCTGCAGCCTGCAAAAAGGAGACCCCAAACACAGTAAGTTAAGCAAAATGAGAAGACAGAGAAGCACACAGGAGATGAAGGAGCAAGGCAAAACCCCACTAGACCTAACAAATAAAGAGGAAATACGCAGTCTACCTGAAAAAGAATTCAGAATAATGATAGTCAAGATGACCCAGCATCTTGGAAACAGAATGGAGAAAATACAAGAAATGTTTAACAGGTACCCAGAAGAACTAAAAAGCAAACAAACAATGATGAACAACACAATAAATGGAATTAAAAATTCTCTAGAAGGGATCAATAGCAGAATAACTGAGGCAGAAGAACGGATAAGTGACCTGAAAGATAAAATAGTGGAAATATCTACTGCAGAGCAGAATAAAGAATGAAAAGAATTGAGGGCAGTCTCAGAGACCTCTGAGACAACATTAAACACACCAACATTCAAATTAAATGGGTCCCAGAAGAAGAAGAGAAGAAAAAAGGGGCTGAGAAAATATTTGAAGAGATTATAGTTGAAAACTTCCCTAACATGGGAAAGGAAATAGTTAATCAACTTCAGTAATCACAGAGAGGCCCATACAGGATAAATCCAAGGAGAAACACACCAAGACACATATTAATTAAACTATCAAAAGTTACATACAAACAAAAAATATTAAAAGAAGCAAGGGAAAAACAACAAATAACACACCAGGAAATCCCTTTAAGGTTAACAGCTGATCTTTCCACAGAAACTCTGCAAACCAGAAGGGAGGGGCAGGACATAGTTAAAGTAATGAAGGAGAAAACAACCAAGATTACTCTACCAAGCTAGGATCTCATTCAGATTTGACGGAGAAATTAAAAGCTTTACAGACCAACAAAAGCTAAGAGAATTCAGCACCACCAAACCAGCTTTACAACAAATGCTAAAGAAACTTCCCTAGGCAGGAAACACAAGTGAAGGAAAAGACCTGCAATAACAAACACAAAACAATTAAGAAAATGGTAATAGGAACATACATATCAATAATTACCTTAAATATAAATGGATTGAATGCTTCAACCAAAAGACATAGACTGGCTGAATGGATACAAAAACAAGACCCATATATATGCTGTCTACAAGAGCTCAACTTCAGACCTAGGGCCACATACAGACTAAAAGTGAGGGGTTGGAAAAAGATATTCCATGCAAATGGAAATCAAAAGAATGCTGGTGTAGCAAGTCTCATATCAGACAAAATAGACTTTAAAACAAAGACTATTATAAGAGACAAAGAAGGACATTACATAATGATCAAGGGATCAATCCAAGAAGGCATAACAATTGTAAATATGTATGCACACAACACAGGAGCACCTCAATACATAAGGCAAATGCTAACAGCCATAAAAGGGGAAATCGACAGCAACACAATCATATGAGGGAAATATAACACCCCACTTTCACCAATGGAGAGATCATCCAAAATGAAAATAAATATGGAAACACAAGCTTAAATAATACATTAAACAAGATGGACTTAATGATATTTATAGGATATTCCATCCAAATACAACAGAATACACATTCTTCTCAGGTGCTCATGGAACATTCTCCAGGATAGATCATATCGTGGATCACAAATCAAGCCTGGGTAAATTTAAGAGAATTGAAATTGTATCAAGTATCTTTTCTGACCACAACACGATGAGACTAGATATCAATTACAGGAAAAAATCTGTAAAAAATACAAACACATGCAGGCTAAACAATACACTACTTAATAACAAAGAGATCACTGAAGAAATCAAAGAAGAAATAAAAAAATACCTAGAAACAAATGACAATGAACACACGACCACCCATAATGTATGGGATGCAGCAAAAGCAGTTCTAAGAGGTAAGTTTATAGCAATACAATTTTACGTTAACAAACAGGAAACATCTTGAAAAACAACCTAACCTTACACCTAAAGCACTTAGAGAAAGAAGAACAAAAAACCCCCCAAAGTTAGCAGAAGGAAAGAAATCATAAAGATCAGATCAGAAATAAATGAAAAAGAAACAAAGGAAACAATAGCAAAGATCAATAAAACTAAAAGCTGGTTCTTTGAGAAGATAAACAAAATTGATAAACCATTAGCTAGACTCATCAAGAAAAAAAGGGAGAAGACCCAAATCAATAGAATTACAAATGAAACAGGAGAAATAACAACTGGCACTGCTGAAATACAAAGGATCATGAGAGATTACTACAAGCAACTCTATGCCAATAAAATGGACAACCTGGAAGAAATGGACAAATTCTTAGAAATACACACCCTTCCGAGTCTGAACCAGGAAGAAATAGAAAATATGAACAGACCATCACAAACACTGAAATTGAAACTGTGATTAAAAACTTTCCAACAAACAAAAGCCCAGGACCAGATGGCTTCACAAGAAAATTCTATCAAATATTTAGAGAAAAATTAACACTTATCCTTCTCAAACTCTTACAAAATATAGCAGAGGGAGGAACACTCCCAAACTCATTCTACAAGGCCACCAACACCCTGATACCAAAACCAGATAAAGATGTCACAATAAAGAAAACTATAGGTCAATATCACTGATGAACATAGATGCAAAAGTCCTCAACAAAATGCTTGCAAACAGAATCCAGCAGCACATTAACAGGATCATACACCATGATCAAGTGGGGTTTATGCCAGGAATGCAAGGATTCTTCAATATATGCAAATCAATCAATGTGTACACCATATTAACAAATTGAAGGAGAAAAAACATACGATCATCTGAATAGATGCAGAGAAAGCTTTTGACAAAATTCAACACCCATTTATGATAAACCCCTCTAGAAAGTACACATAGAGGGAACTTTCCTCAAAGTAATAAAGGCCATATATGACAACCCCACAGCCAACATCATCCTCAATGGTGAAAAACTGAAACCATTTCCACTAAGATCAGGAAAAAGACAAGGTTGCCCACTCTCACACTATTATTCCACATAGTTTTGGAAGTTTTAGCCACAGCAATCAGAGAAGAAAAAGAAATAAAAGGAATCCAAATTGGAAAAGAAGTAAAGCTGTCACTGTTTGCAGTTGACATGATACTATACATTGAGAATCCTAAAGATGCTACCAGAATACTACTAGAGCTAATCAATGAATTTGGTGAAGTAGCAGGATACAAAATTAATGCACAGAAATCTCTGGTGTTCCTATACACAAATGATGAAACATCGGAAAGTGAAATTAAGAAAACACTCCCATTTACCATTGCAACAAAAAGAATAAAATATCTAGGAATAAACCTACCTAAGGAGACAAAAGACCTGTATGCAGAAAATAGAAGACACTGATGAAAGAAATTAAAGATGATACAAATAGATGGAAAGATATACAATATTCTTGGATTGGAAGAATCAACATTGTGAAAATGACTATACTACTCAAAGCAATCTACAGATTCAGTGCAATCCCTATCAAGCTACCAAGGGCAGTTTTCACAGAATTAGAACAAAAAATTTCACAATTTGTGTGGAAAAACAAAAGACCCCATATAGCCAAAGCAATCTCGAGAAAGAAAAGCGGAGCTGGAGGAATCAGGCTCCCAGACTTCAGACTATAATACCAAGCTACAGTAATCAAGAAAGTATGGTACTGGCACAAAAACAGAAACATAGATCAATGGAACAGGAGAAAAGAAAGCCCAGAGAAAAACCCACGCACATATGGTCATCTTAGTTTTGATAAACGAGGCAAGAATATACAATGGAGAAAAGACTTCCTCTTCAATAAGTGGTGCTGGGAAAACCAGACAGCTACATGTAAAAGAATGAAATTAGAACACTCCCTAACACCATACACAAGAGTAAACTCAAAAAGGATTAAAGACCTAAATGTAAAGCCAGACACTGTCAAACTCTTAGAGGAAATCATAGGAAGAACACTCTATGACATAAATCACAGCAAGATCCTTTTTGACTCACCTCCTAGAGAAATGGAAAGAAAATCAAAAATAAACAAATGGGACCTAATGAAACTTAAAAGCTTTTACACAGCAAAGGAAACCGTAAACAAGATGAAAAGACAGCCTGCAGAATTGGAGAAAGTATTTGCAAATGAAGCAACTGACAAAGGATGAATCTCCAAAATTTACAAGCAGCTCAATATCAAAAAATCAAACAACCGAATCCTAAAATGGGCAGAAGACCTCAATAGACATTTCTAAAGAAGATATACAGATTGCCAGCAAACACATGAAAGAATGCTCAACATTATTAATCATTAGATAAATTAAAACTACAATGAGATATCATCTCACACCACTCTGCATGGCCATCATCAAAAAAGCTAGAAATAAATGCTGCAGAGGGTGTGGAGAAAAGGGAACCCCCTTGCACTGTTGGTGGGAATGTAAATTGATACAGCCATTATGGAGAACAGTTTGGCAGTTCCTTAAAAACTACAAATAGAACTACCATATGACCCAGCAATCCCACTACTGGGCATATACCCTGAGAAAACCATAATTCAAAAAGAGTCATGTCCCACAATGTTCATTGCAGCTCTATTTACAATAGCCAGGACATTGAACCTACATAAGTGTCCATCATCGGATGAATGTATAAAGAAGATTGGCACATAAATACAATGGAATATTACTCAGCCATAAAAAGAAACGAAATTGAGTTATTTGTAGTGAGGTGGACGGACCTAGAGTCTGTCATACAGAGTGAAGTAAGTCAGAAAGAGAAAAAAAAAATACCGTATGGTAACACACATATATGGAATTAAAAAAAAAAAGTTCTGAAGAATCTAGGGTCAAGAAGGGAATAAAGACACAGACCTACTAGAGAATGGACTTGAGGATACCGGGAGGGGGAAGGGTAAGCTGGGACAGAGTGAGAGAATTTCATGGACATATATACACTACCAAACATAAAGTAGATAGCTAGTGGGAAGCAGCTGCATAGCACAGGGAGATCAGCTCAGCGCTTTGTGACCACCTAGAGGGGTGGGATAGGGGGTGTGCGAGGGAGGGAGATGCAAGAGATATGGGGACATATGCATATGTATAACTGATACACTTTGTTATAAAACAGAAACTAACACACCATTGTAAATCAAATATACTCCAATAAAGATTTTAACAGAAAAAAATCAAGGATATATTGTATAGCACAGGGAATATAGCCAATGTTATATAATAATTTTAAGTGGAGTATAATCTATAAAAATACTGAATCATTATGTTGTGCACCTGAAACTAATATAATATTGTAAATCAACTATACTTCAGTTAATAAAGCAAAACAAAAATACTAACCAACCTCTGAGAATATATCCATAGCGTCCAGTATTATAGAAACCCAATTTGACAAATGCCATTTTGACTCTCTATACTATCTATGCCACAGAGCTGTGATTCACACATAACCATATTATACAGAATAATTATTTCCAGGTTAATTGCTTCTATTTTGCAAAAATAATTTCCTTACTTAAAAGTATGAATATTTGAATAGGAAATTTCTGCTATTTACCTGTGTACAGGTTCAACTATCAAATCATCTGTCAAATTTTGAATATTTACATTTAAATATTCTGAGCTTTTTATCACAAGTGATCTGGCACTGTATTATTTTTCTTTTGAATTCCTAGAAAATTTGGACTGAAATGAGTTTGGCCAAAAATGTGGATTTGTATTGATATACTCTTTTCTTTTTCCTTATGTATAAATTATACGTCTTTTAGAGTCATCACGTCTTATTGATTACTTTAAAAGCTTCAGACATTTCACAATTCCTATTTATTTGGATTCAGTCCAAAAAAGCTGTCAAATTATTCCACCCACTTTTTTCAAATTCTCTTTACCATGAGCCTCAAAGCTGTGGAAATTAGATGCATGATTACATGGGAAAGCAGATGTTGTGCTGACCCCAGTTGAGACAACCCATAGTCATTTGGGCTTCTCTTGTGAGCATGGACCCTATTGAAGCTCCATTTCCACAGGCCAATGGCAATGTCTTTTCCCCTCAAAGGTAGAAATTGTTTGCTACGTGAAACTCCTGAAAGAATGACACTCAATTTTCAAATGGGAGAGAGAATTGAGGACAGGCAAAGAATGAATTATCCTCCTTCTTCCCCCACAGATTTATGATAAATTAGTAATTCACTATTTTAAAATTTTTGTTTACTTTTTAACATTTTTATTTTATTTCAAGAAATAGAAGATCATAAAACTTTATGAGATTCATGTGTCATTTATTAAAAGTTGTAATCCTCAGTTCCACCTAGATAAAAATCATTAGAATATCACTAAATTTTATGAATTGTCAGGATATTTTTTTTTCTCCTTGCTGGAGAGTTAGTCATAAAAAGAAAAAGGAATATTAATTCAAACAAGAAACTTTAAGTTAGTTATTGAAAAAATCTCTACAAAAATCTATCAGTAATTATTTAATTCTTCTGCTGCTAGCCATTTACTATCAGAGTAAAACCATAATTTCTATCATACATACCACTTTCTCTTCAAGGAAAGAAAGGACAAAGTTTACTACAATCCAGTTTTCTTTGTAGAACTATTAGGTTACACGAAGACCCTATATCTATGTATTCCTTGCAGGCTTTTTCAACAAGATCACTTACAGCTTTGAGAATCAATTTTCCTAGCAATATCATGGCTTGCTTACATACTCAACTACATAAAATTTTTACTCATCTTTCTGGACTGTGTGTTCTAACTAATTAGTTCTACTGAATTCTGAACATTTTTAAAATGGTCCATATCATTTAAAAAGACAATGCAAGACTCTACAATGTCCAGCAGGATAAACTAACTTGGTGACAGCCCGATTATCACATTACTGCTTCCTACATGAAACATCTTCCAAAAGTTTTATAATTGAACTGTACAAAACAACAACTACCACATGAGCCACAACAATGATAATGTCATCAACTGCATAAAGGAGATTAAATTCAGTAAAGATAATAATAGAAGTTTCCTGATATTCGGCTTGTACCAGATTGGTTTCAGTTCTCTGTAACATAGATGCTACTGATCACAAAGTAATTGTCAGGAAAAGAAAATCAGCCAGCTAGATCCTATGAGCTGATTAGCATAAGGGAAATCTACACTTGTGAACACAGACAAAACCTAGCTTTGCAGAACACAATGATTGTGATTGGCATAACTGTCTGACCCCTAGTTGAAGCGGGGATTCTTTTGGTTCCATTCTTCTTTTAGAGTCATTGTATGAAATGAAGGCAGAATGCTTCCATTCTAGCCCTTTCGATTTCTCTTCTCCCCTCTATTAGTCAGCTTATAAAGCTCTAACTGCTAGCCCTAAGATACTGATTGTGTGATAAAGGAGCAAATGTTGCCATTGGAAACTTTAGTTTGGCTCATTTACTGTCCTGGAAACAACAACAAAAAGAAGCAAAAGAGAAATGTACTTTGTAAGTGCTTTAAAGAACGGCCAAAATGATGAAAACCAATCTAACAAAGAATCTGTGAATCAAATAGCCAAGCACTTTGCTTTACACAATAAGTATCATTTCCCCTATCAGTTTAAAAATGATATTGAGACTGAAACTCACCTTTTATACAGTGTAAAAACAACTTACCTATTTATATCTGTGTATTTTACTGTTGTAGGGAGTAAATTCACTTTTATACAGTCTGCATGGTGATGTGTCTTGGATGACATTTCAACTGTGACTCAGCTTCCAACAACAAAATTCAGAATATGTTCCCGTCTAAAACTTATTTGCTGAAATTAGTGGTCATAAAATAGTTAAGATATATTGAACACTTACTTTATGCCAGCTTCTCTTCTAAGTGCTTTTACAAATATTAACTCATTTGACCCTACCAAAGAGCCTATGAAAGAGGAATTAATATTATCCCCATTTTATAGACGAAGGCACTGAGAGCCAGTGAGGTAAATGTTCCCAGAGCTCATAAGTAATCAAACTGGAATTCAAAACCAGGCAGTCTTGCTTCAAATTCATTCTCCTAACCACGATATGAGACATGCCAATATAAAGTAAATGATTAAGGAGATAATATGGTACTGTGGAACTGGATTTAAAAGTTCCACAACCAAGCTTGAGCAAAATAGTTCATTGTACTGGGGCTCAGTTTTTCCATCTGTAAGCTAAGGGCATTATTTTCAAATTATATGTATAATTTATATAAATGTGTATTTTGATCTATTATGTATTGCATATGTATATTTTACAAATAATTTTTTTCTAGAATTAATGCTGATCTCCATTTATGCACTGTATTGCATGGACCTCTTTACAACAATGAAAGTGTCATAACTGCAAGTCTCTGCATGAGCATAATGTATCTACTTTCGCTCTGTACCCACTTTATAAGTGATAAGTGAGTTTACTTTTCCACTCTGAATTTGCTGCATTCCTTTTGTGCTATAACTTAGAGTATTCATTAACATATTTGGAATTTGCTGATGGCTAGGTTTTCTAAATTTTTTGTTCCAGTGAGAAAAGAAAAATTATGCCAGACACACTGTGGACACACAAATTATGTCCAATACTGTTCTCTTTCATTTTTTCAGTTTCATTGGGAAGTAAC
The DNA here is from genome assembly GCF_949774975.1 of Lagenorhynchus albirostris. Lineage (NCBI taxonomy): Eukaryota > Metazoa > Chordata > Mammalia > Artiodactyla > Delphinidae > Lagenorhynchus > Lagenorhynchus albirostris. The sequence goes on along the minus strand of NC_083112.1, from coordinate 45,365,880 downwards.
TGACATATATCACTGTATAAGTTTAAAGCATATAGCATGCTGGTTTGATTTACATATACTGTGAAGTGATCACCATAGTAGGTTTAGCTAACATCCATCTTCTCTTATAGATACAATAAGAAGAAAAGAAAGAGAGAAAAAAGGAAAATAATTTTCTTCTTATCAACACTGCTCCTGAACATTCATTGCAACCTTTACTACATCATTAAGAGGAAAATGAGCTCCACACAAAGATCATAAAACACTAAAGGTGAAGAGATTTTAAAATATAATAATCATATTCTAAAACAATTATCTGAGAAATCAAACATAGCCATAAAAACAAACAAACAAACAAAAGTAAATAAAAATCATTTGGTAAAGCTGTTGGCCTTTCAGGTTATGATCAATTTTTATGGAAATTCCTTGTGGGAACTAAAATGAAAGTAAAGTGAGAAAATGATTTTAAAGCTTTGTGTCTTTCAGAGAGGTTATTCAAAACACATAAATATCATGCCCTTTCACCCCTGTGTGGTTAATATGAGGCCCCTTGTCTTAACTGAAACATATATGTAATTGAAGGAAATTAAAATAAATTAAAATTTCATATTTTGATGGATATTTAATGACTATCTTGATACCAATCTTGTGCTGCTCAGCAACAATAATCCTTCATTAATTCTCCACCACATTAATACAAAAGGAAAAAGAAGAAGAAAAAAAGAAACTTTTTCCCACTCCTTTGTTCATTCTTCTGAATCCAGCTAAAATTTCACCGAATACTTCCCTTGAAGTAGTCTATACCACCCCTGGCAACAAATTGGATTTAAGGGTCCACTTCCTTGTATCACTATATAAAAAGTGCTTTGTATCCTAGGCTCCCTTGCCTAGTGATTTCTTAGGATATGAAAATATGGTACGGCTTATAGGTACATGGGAGAAAATCTTATCACACTTCTGTGATGTATATCCCATACAGGAACAGTATGTGGTTATACCTTAGACTCATCAATTGGTGTTTTAAAAAACTCAGCAATTTTCACCCATGCCTTTCTTCTATATTTTGTGTGTGTGAGTGATGGTACAAACTTTGAACTGAGTAAAATATTTTATCAATTATACTCATCATTTTATTCCTTACTATATATAATTTTTTTAAGCTGTTGTTTAGCTTTTTTCCTGTACCTTTCTATCGAAAGGATCATTGATCATATTCAGGTTGTTAATATTTCATATCTGCTTGCTACAACCATATCATAGCCTCATTTTTATTTCATTCGATTGTATTTTGTTCATAGCTACTAGAAGGTGATTGTATACATTAGATAATGTGATCTGATCTCCTTTCCATTTGATAGGAGTATGTTTGTTAATATGATTTAATTACTTTTCCATGTGATACATTAAGTCAATTGTCTGACAGGACCACACAATATTTATTCCTAGCTAAATATATTATTAATTGCATTTTAATTCATACTTAAAATATACATATAATTCAAACATAGAGCATAATTTGGAGTATACTTCTATGAGTTTTGAAAATGCATACAGATATGTAACCATCACCATAATCAAGATACAGAATAGTTCCATCACTCCCTAAAATGACATTATGCTGAACTTTTGAGTCAGTTTCTCCATCCAACCACTGATCTTTATTCTATTTCTATAACATTGCCTCTCCAAAATATCACATAGATGGAATCATATAATATATAATCTTCTCAGTCTGGCCACTCTCATCTGCATATGTGTTTGTGATTTAGCCATGTTGTTTGGTATATCAATATATTTTTTCCTTTATTTTCTCTGAGTAATATTCCAATTATTGGAATATTATCCACTCACTAGTCGAAGAACGTTGTTTCTAGTTTTTGATGATTATGAATAAAGCTGTTAAAACATGTATGTACAGATTTTGGGGTTAATATAAGTTTACATTTCCTTTAGGTAAATACTTAGAAGTACAGTTACTGGGATATTTAGTAAGTACATGATCAGCTTCATAAGAAACTGCCCAGCTGTTTTCCAAAGTGGCTGTACCAGTGTGCACTCCAACCAGCACTCCAACCAGCAGTGAAGGAGAATTCCAGCTACTTTACATCCTCTCTAGTACTTGATATGGTCTGATTTTTTTTTTTTTATGTTAACACTATGATAGATGTGTTAGGGAACCATTCACCAAAACGACCCGCCTTGGCCAGGCAGGAAAATAGCTGCTTGCCTGAGTTATCTCACAGCAGGAGATCCCAATAAGGAACACAGAACTGACAAGCTACCTACCGTCAGCCAAAACAATCTGGAAGGGGCCAAAAGGAGGGAAGAGTTGTCAAGCCATAATATGTCCTGTCAACCTCCCAGAAACCCTCACACTGGAATCCATCTTGGCTGATAGATGTGTGTGCCCCCAGGAAGGACTCTGAGGCAGACCAAATATGGGCACAAGCAAGATGACTGACCAGAGACAACCTGGAAAACTAGCCCCATTCCCATAAGACCTGAGACTGTGAGCCATGTGGCAGAGCAGTTCTCCTGGGTTCCCTTACACTCCTGCTCTCTGCATGAGCACCCCTTTCCAATAAAGTTTTTTTGTATTTTCAATATGTGTGTCTCTTCGGACAATTCATTTCTGAGTGTTAGACAAGAGCTCACTCCCAGGCCCTGGAAGGGATCCCCCTCCAGTAACAGATGTAGAGGTATTTCATTGCAAATTTAAAAATAGCTTATTTGAGGTATAATGGATATAAAATAAACTAAGTAGTTACCATATCCTGTGTTCTTCATTTATTTATATAGATTCATATTTTCATTTGGTGTCATTTTGCTTCTGAAAAAAGGACTTTCTTTAACATTTTCTGTTGTATGGATCTCCTGGTGACAACTCCTTTAAGCTTTTAGCTGTTTTTTTTTTTCTTTCAATACTTTAAATATGCTATCTGCTGTCTTTTCACTTGTATTATATCCAACAAAAACAATCTGCTGACATCTTCATTTTTGTTCCTCTGTTTATAATGTATTCTCCTCCCCTCTGGCTTTTAAAGTGTTTTATCACTGATTTTTAGCAACTGGATTATGAGGTGTAAGTTATCTTTATTTTTTTTTAGGTGAAGTTTTCTTTATGGTTTTGTGTTTGGGGTTCTGTGGATCTACAGTTTTCTTTAAATTTGAAAACTTTGGGGTCATTATTTCTGCCATTTTTATCTATTCCTCTCTACTCTATTTTGGGGACTCTTAATTACATGTGTTTCAGAGCTCTGGAAGTTGTCTCACTTACTGATTCTCTATTCATTTAAAAAAATTCTCTCTGTTTCATTCTGGAAATTACTATCGCCAAATTCATTATGCTTTGTCTTCAAATTTACCAATCTTCTGTAATGTCTAATCAGCCAATAATTCCATCTAATGTAATTTTTATCTCACACATTGTAGTTTTCAACCTTAGAACTGTGATTTGGGTCTTTCTCTCACTCTTTAAAACATATTTATATAAGTGTCTGAACTTAACTTTTTGAACTTATGGAATACACAGTTTTAATGTCAATATCTGCTAATTCTAATATGTGTGTGGGTTCAGGGTCAGTTTTGATAGATTGATTTTCCCCCCTCATTTTAGGTCATATTTTCCTGCTTGTTTGCATGCCTGGTGACATTTTATTGGCAATTTTAACTTGGCACATTCTCAATATTTTGGTATTGTAAAATTCTTCAACTTTTTTCTCTGGGATGCAGTTACTTGTAAACAGTTTGATCTTTTCAGGTCTTGCTTTTGAGATTTATTAGTAGGACCTCACTCTAGGATCAATTATTACAATTGACAAAAGAACATTTTGTGTGCTCTACCCAATGTCCTGTTAATTATGAGATTTTCCAGTATAATTGGTGAGAACAGGCTCTTTTCCTAGCCTTGTATGAGTGCAGTGTACTGTCTCCTCTCATTTTTTCAGATGATTCTTTTCCCAACCTTGAGTAGTTTCCTCACATGTATGTGTGATCTGTACTCAGGTGAATACTGCAAAGAACTCCTCTCCGGATCTCCAGAGTTCTCTTTCTGTGCAAATCTCTCCTCTCTGTACTCCAGCATCTTTGAGCTCCCGGGATTCTTCACTTCAGAGTTTTCTGGTTAAACTGTTATTTTTCTTTTCTCCATATGCCACAGCTGGGAAACTCTCTCAAGGCTGTGAACGGGGGCAATCCTAAGGCTCACTTGGTTTTTTACCATCTCTCAAGGATCAATGTCCTTCATTGCTTTATGCCCAGTGTCTTGAAAACCACTTTGATATATCTTGTCTTTTTTGTTGCTGTTGCTTGAGGTAGGAAACAAGATCAGGTCCCTGTTAATCCATCTTGATTGAGAGCATAAGTCAACTCTGCTCATTTCTAAACCTCCTCAAATGTATGCTAAATTAAGAAAAGATGTCAAAACCCAAAAGGATAGAGAAAGTGTAGGAGGGATGATAGGTGAAAGGAATATTAAGGAAGTTTGGGATATGAAAAATAGATGAGCAAGTGGCATCTGATTTAGTTGAGCAGAGGAAACTTGAACCCAAGTACTTGCATTGCAAGCAGCCATTCAGAGTCAAAATGATTCATAGTTGGAGAATTCCACATTGTCTCAGAAACTCTGAGGAACTTCTTATTCAGAGCAAATATTTTATTACAAGAGAAATTCCTGGTTTAAAAGAAACAAAAAAGGTAGTGGAGGTGATGGTGGTTTCAATATCCAACAAGGAGCAAAACTCGTAGCCAATAACTCAGAGTTCCTTCTGTGGCCTCATTCATGTGTCTTTGTTAGCTCTAAGACAGAAAGGAGATAAATTTTCAAACTTTTGTTAAGAAAACTCTGTCAAATATGATCAAGATTGTAGAGGCAGGGACTGAGACCTCAAGGAAAGGGATCCTGGGCTTCTGCAGCTGGAGTCCCAGAGGTAAAGGACAGGCAGGAGAACCTGAGAGCAGTCAGTTTCAGAGTTTTCGAATCTGTATTTGGCTAGGGATGACAGTCGTATTTTTTCACCAGTTGTTCTTCAGTTCCAGGGCCAAACATAGAAGAAATAGATAACATTCTATAAAAGGGTACGTTAGACATCCGTATACTTGACCAGCTCTCATATCATTCAAATAACTACCCCCTTTTTGCCCCTATACAAGATTGAATATATGTCTGAAGATGTTGAATTAGACAATCTCAGGATTTATGAACATCAAGCAGAGCTGAAGGCAAGAAAATTAAGTAATTATCTCCTTACATAGCATGTAAGCATGACCTAGTTTTTTTCCTCTACTAAGTTCCCACAGTGCTGGCATTCAGGCTTACAACTTCAAGAAAGACACTGAAATGCTCCTCTGTGGGAAACTTGCTAGTCTAGGAGAAAAAGCTTCTGAAGACAGATATTTGAAAATCCCTCAGGGAAAGAGTGAAATCCCCACACACTTACCCTATGGTGAGGTTGACCAGTCTACACACCTTTACCATGCACACATTTTGATGACTCATTTTTTACATATGAAATAAGAGCCCGTCGTTGGTCATCCTATTAATAACTTAGAGGAAACTTCTATCATGAAAAACAGCAAAACAAAGAAACAAAACAAACAATGCAAAAGTCAATTTTCATGAGCACAAATGAAAGATTCAGAGAAATTATAATGATATCTTCATAGAGGTAAAGTATAATACTCATCCACTAAAAAAGAAATAAGATGCTATCAAATACAAAAATTTAGAGAATAAAAAACTCAAAGAAATAAAAATATAGTAATTCCAGTGATAAAATTTTCCACTGATGTTGTAGGAGAGGAAGTTGAGAATTCTAAAGGAAGTTAGGACAAATGGATTAAGAAATGGAAATTCTGAAAGAAATGGAAAGACATTAGGATATCAATACATGAGAGCTTATGAGTCACTAATAGGAATTGAAGAATGATAATGGAGAAAATGCAAAGGAAGAAATTATCAAGAAAATTTTACAAAATAAAAAAAGGTAAGATTATTTGTATCAATTTGACCCAAAGAGAGCCCAGCAAATTAATTGAAAAGACTGATACAAACATCAAGGCAAAGAATATGAACCTTTTCAAAACATCGGGGCAAAGAATATGAATCTTTTAAAGAAGGTAATATGTATGAATAAGCATACATACATACACATAGTTTATCTTTATTATTCATGAATTCCATACTTGCAAATTTTTCTAGTCAATAAAATTTATTGATAACTCCCAAATCAACATTCCCTGGGCTTTCTCATCAACCACGTAAATGAATGAGTGGTGAAAAATTTGAATCGCCCAGTGTGTATATTCCCAATTAAATTGAACAAGGCAGCACTGCCTTCTTGTTCCATCTCTCATAGTATAAACAAGTGTCCTATTTATGGTCTGTTTAGTGCTATTTATTTCTCAGTTTTGTGCTCCGTGTTCGTGATTTTGCTGTTGAAAATGGTTCCCAAGCTCATTATTGAAGTGCTGTCCAGTTTTCCTAAAGGCAAGAAAGCTGTGATGTGCCTCACAGAGACAATACAGGTGTTAGATAAGCTTTCCTCAGTCCTGAGTTATTGTGCTGTTCACTGTGAGTTCAATGTTAACAAGTCAATGATATATATTAAATAAGGTGTCTTTAAATAGAAATACATATAAGGGATTTGAGAAGATGGCGGAAGAGTAAGATGCAGAGATCACCTTCCTCCCCACAAGTACATCAGAAATACATCTACATGTGGAACAACTCCTACAGAACACTTACCGAATGCTGACAGAAGACCTCAGACCTCCCAAAAGGCAAGAAACTCCCCACGTACCTGGGTAGGGAAAAAGAAAAAAAAAGGGACAAAAGAATAGGGACGGGACCCACACCAGTGGGAGGGAACTGTGAAGGAGGAAAGGTTTCCACACACTAGAAAGCCCCTTCGCGGGCGGAGACTGGGTGGCGGAGGGGGGGAAGCTTTGGAGCCACGGAGGAGAGTGCAGCAACAGGGGTGTGGAGGGCAAAGCGGAGAGATTCCCGCACAGAGGATCGGTGCCGACCGGCACTCACCACACCGAGAGGCTTGTCTGCTTACCTGCCGGGGCGGGCGTGGCTGGGAGCTGAGGCTCGGGCTTCGGTCAGAGCACAGGGAGAGGACTGGGGTTGGCGGTGTGAATACAGCCTGAAGAGGGCTAGTGCGCCACAGCTAGCGAGGAGGGAGCTCGGGGAAAAGTCTGGACCTGCCGAAGAGGCAAGAGACTTTTTCTGGCCTCTTTGTTTCCTGATGCGCGAGGAGAGGGGATTCAGAGTGCCGGTTAAAGGAGCTCCAGAGATGGACGCAGCTAACAGCGTGGACCCCAGAGACGGGCATTAGATGTTAAGGTTGCTGCTGCCGCCACCAAGAAGCCTGTGTGCAAGCACAGGTCACTATCCACACCGCCCCTCCCAGGAGTCTGTGCAGCGCACCACTGCCAGGGTCCCGTGATCTAGGGACAACTTCCCCGGGAGAACGCATGGTGTGCCTCAGGCTGGTGCAACATCATGCTGGCCTCTGCCGCCGCAGGCTGGCCCCGCATCTGTACCCCGCCCCCCCCCGCCCCACGCCTGAGTGAGCCAGAGCCCCCGAATCAGCGGTTCCTTTAACCCTGTCCTGTCTGAGCGAAGAACAGATGCCCTCAGGCGACCTACACGCAGAGGCAGGTCCAAATCCAAAGCTGAACCCAGGGAGCTGTGCGAACAAAGAAGAGAAAGGGAAATCTCTCCTAGCAGCCTCAGGAGCAGCAGATTAAATCTCCACAATCAACTTGATGTACCTGCATCTGTGGAATAGACAACGAATCATCCCAAATTGAGGAGGTGGACTTTGGGAGCAAGGTAGATTATTTTTTCCCCTTTTCCTCTTTTAGTGAGTGTGTATTTGTATGCTTCTGTGTGCGACTTTGTCTGTATAGCTTTGCTTTCACCATTTGTCCTAGGGTTCTGTCCTTCCATTTTTTTTTTCTTTTTTTTTTACTTAAAAATTTTTTTTCTTAATAATTATTTTTTATTTTAATAACATTATTTTATTTTATCTTACTTTATTTTATTTTATCCTATTTCTTTCTTACTTTCTATTTTCTCTCCCTTTTATTATGAGCTGTGTGGATGAAAGGCTCTTGCTGCTCCAACCAGAGACAGGGCTGTACCAATGCGGTGGGAGAGCCAACTTTAGGACACTGGTCCACAGGAGACCTCCCAGCTCCACATAATATCAAATGGCAAAAATCTCCCAGAGATCTCCATCTCAACACCAAGACCCAGCTTCACTCAACGACCAGCAATCTAAAGTGCTGGACGTCCTATGCCAAACAACTAGCAAGACAGGAACACAATCCCACCCATTAGCAGGCACCCCAAAACACACCACCAGACGTGAACATGCCCACCAGAAAGACAAGATCCAGCCTTATCCACCAGAGCACAGGCACTGGTCCCCTCCACCAGGAAGCCTACACAACCCACTGAACCAACCTTAGCCATTGGAGACAGACACCGAAAACAACGGGAACTACAAACCTGCCACCTACGAAAGTGGACCCCAAACACAGTAAGATAAGCAAAATGAGAAGACAGAAAAATCACAGCAGATGAAGGAGCAAGGTAAAAACCCACCAGACTTAGCAAATGAAGAGGAAGTAGGCAGTCTACCTGAAAAAGACTTCAGAATAATGATAGTAAAGATGATCCAAAATCTTGGAAATAGAATAGAGAAAATGCAAGAAACATTTAACAAGGACCTAGAAGAATTAAAGAGGAAACAAGCAATGATGAACAACACAGTAATGAAATTAAAAATACTCTAGAAGTGATCAATAGCAAAATAACTGAGGCAGAAGAACGGATAAGTGACCTGGAAGATAAAAGAGTGGAAATAACTACTGCAGAGCAAAATAAAGAAAAAAGAATGAAAAGAACTGAGGACAGTCTCAGAGACCTCTGGGACAACATTAAATGCACCAACATTCGAATTATAGTGGTCCCAGAAGAAGAAGAGAAATAGAAAGGGACTGATAAAATATTTGAAGAGATTATAGTTGAAAACTTCCCTAATATGGGAAAGGAAATAGTTAATCAAGTCCAAGAAGCACGGAGTACCATACAGAATAAATCCAAGGAGAAACATGCCAAGACACATATTAATCAAATTATCAAAATTAAATACAAAGAAAACATATTAAAAGCAGCAAGGGAAAAACAACAAATAACACACAAGGGAATCCCCATAAGGTTAACAGCTAAACTTTCTTCAGAAACTCTGCAAGCCAGAAGAGACTGGCAGGACATATTTAAAGTGATGAAGGAGAGAAACCTACAACCAAGATTACTCTACCCAGCAAGGAACTCATTCAGATTTGATGGGGAAATTAAAACCTTTACAGAGAAGCAAAGGCTGAGAGAGTTCAGCACCACCAAACCAGCTTTACAACAAATGCTAAAGGAACGTCTTTAGGCAAGACACACAAGAGAAGGAAAAGGCCCCCAATAACAAACACAAAACAATTAAGAAAATGGGAATAGGAACATACATATTGATAATTACCTTAAACGTAAATGGATTAAATACTCCCACCAAAAGACACAGACTGGTTGAATGGATACAAAAACAAGACCCATATATATGCTGTCTAAAAGACACCCACTTCAGACCTAGGGACACATACAGACGGAAAGTAAGGGGATGGAAAAAGATATCCAATGCAAATGGAAATCAAAAGAAAGCTGGAGTAGCAATTCTCATATCAGACAAAATAGACTTTAAAACAAAGACTATTACAAGAGACAAAGAAAGACATTACATAATGATCAAGGGATCAATCCAAGAAGAAGATATAACAATTGTAAATATTTATGCACCCAACACAGGAGCACCTCAATACATAAGGCAAATACTAACAGCCATAAAAGGGGAAATCGACAGTAACACAATAATAGTAGGGGAATTTAACACCCCACTTTCACCAATGGAGACACCATCCAAAATGAAAATAAATAAGGAAACACAAGCTTTAAATGATACATTAAACAAGATGGACTTAATTGATATTTATAGGACATTCCATCCAAAAACAACAGAATACACATTTTTCTCAAGTGCTTATGGAACATTCTCCAGGATAGATCATATCTTGGGTCACAAATCAAGCCTTGGTAAATTTAAGAAAATTGAAATCGTATCAAGTACCTTTTCTGACCACAACGCTATGAGACTAGATATCAATTACAGAAAAAGATCTGTAAAAAATACAAACATATGGAGGCTAAACAATACACTACTTAATAACCAAGTGATCACTGAAGAAATCAAAGAGGAAATCAAAAAGTACCTAGAAACAAATGACAATGGAGACATGATGACCCCAAACCTATGGGATGCAGAAAAAGCAGTTCTAAGAGGGAAGTTTGTAGCAATACAATCAATCCTACCTTAACAAACAGGAAACATCTCAAATAAGCAACCTAACCTTGCACCTAAAGCAATTAGAGAAAGAAGAACAAAAACCCCAAAAAGTTAGCAGATATCATAAAGATCAGATCAGAAATAAATGAAAAAGAAATGAAGGAAATGATAGCAAAGGTCAATAAAACTAAAAGCTAGTTCTTTGAGAAGATAAACAAAATTGATAAATCATTAGCCAGACTTATCAAGAAAAAAAGGGAGAAGACCCAAATCAATAGAATTAGAAATGAAAAACGAGAAGTTACAACTCACACTGCAGAAATAAAAAGGGTCATGAGAGATTACTATAAGCAACTTTATGTCAATAATATGGACAACCTGGAAGAAATGGACAAATTCTTCGAAATGCACAGCACTGCCGAGACTGAAGCAGGAAGAATAGAAAATATGAACAGATCAATCAGAAGCAATGAAATTGAAACTGTGATTAAAAATCTTCCAATAAACAAAACCCCAGGACCAGATGGCTTCACAGGCTAATTCTATCAGACATTTAGAGAAGAGATAACATCTATCCTTCTCAAACTCTTCCAAAATATAGCAGAGGGAGGAACACTCCCAAACTCATTCTACAAGGCCACCATCACCCTGATACCAAAACCAGACAAGGATGTCACAAAGAAAGAAAACTAAAGGCCAATATCACTGATGAACATAGATGCAAAAATCCTCAACAAAATACTAGCAAACAGAATCCAACAGCACATTAAAAGGATCATACACCATGATCAAGTGGGGTTTATTCCAGGAATGCAAGGATTCTTCAATATACGCAAATCAATCAACGTGATACACCATATTAACAAATTGAAGGAGAAAAACCATATGATCATCTGAATAGATGCAGAGAAAGCTTTTGACAAAATTCAACACCCATTTATGATAAAAACCCTGCAGAAAGCAGGCATAGAGGGAACTTTCCTCAACATAATAAAGGCCATATTTGACAAACCCACAGCCAATGTCGTCCTCAATGGTGAAAAACTGAAAGTATTTCCTCTAAGATCAGGAACAAGATAAGGTTTCCCACTCTCACCACTCTTATTCAACATAGTTTTGGAAGTTTTAGCCACAGCAATCAGAGAAGAAAAAGAAATCCAAATTGGAATAGAAGAAGTCAAGCTGTCACTGTTTGCAGATGACATGATACTATACATAGAGGATCCTATAGACACTACCAGGAAACTACTAGAGCTACTCAATGAATTTGCTGAAGTAGTAGGATACAAAATTAATGCACAGAAATATCTTGCATTCCTATACACTAATGATGAAACATTAGGAAGTGAAATTAAGAAAACACTCCCATTTAATAATGCAACAAAAAGAATAAAATATCTAGGAATAAACCTACCTAAGGAGACAAAAGACCTGTATGCAGAAAATTAGAAGACACTGATGAAAGAAATTAAAGATGATACAAATAGATGGAGAGATATGCCATGTTCTTGGATTGGAAGAATCAACATTGTGAAAATGCCTCTACTACCCAAAGCAATCTACAGATTCAATGCAATCCCTATCAAACTACCACTGGCATTTTTCACAGAACTAGAATAAAAAATTTCACAATTTGGATGGAAACACAAAAGACCCCGAATAGCCAAAGCAATCTTGAGAACGAAAAATGGAGCTGGAGGAATCAGGCTCCCTGACTTCAGACTATACTACAAAGCTACAGTAATCAAGACAGTATGGTACTGGCATAAAAACAGAAATATAGATCAATGGAACAGGATAGAAAGCCCAGAGATAAACCCATGCACATATGGCCACCTTATTTTTCATAAAGGAGGCAAGAATATAAAGTGGAGAAAAGTCAGCCTCTTCAATAAGTGGTACTGGATAAACTGGACAGGTACATGTAAAAGTATGAAATTAGTACACTCCCTAACACCATACACAAAAATAAACTCAAAACGTATTAAAGACCTAAATGTAAGGCCAGACACTATCAAAGTCTTAGAGGAAAACATAGGCAGAATACTCTGTGACATAAATTACAGCAAGATCCTTTTTGACCCACCTCCTAGAGAAATGGAAATAAAAACAGAAATAAATAAATGGGACCTAATGAAACTTCAAATCTTTTGCACAGCAAAGGAAACCATAAACAAGACCAGAAGACAACACTCAGAATGAAAGAAAATATTTGCAAATGAAACAATTGACAAAGGATTAATCTCCAACATTTACAAGCAGCTCATGCAGCTTAATAACAAAAAATCAAACAACCCAATCCAAAAATGGGCAAGAGACCTAAAAAGACATTTCTCCAAAGAAGATATACAGATTTCCAACAAACACATGAAAGAATGCTCAACATCATTAATCATCAGAGCAATGCAAATCAAATCTACAATGAGATATCATCTCATACTGCTCAGAATGGCCATCATCAAAAAAATCTAGAAACAATAAATGCTGGTGAGGGTGTGGAGAAAAGGTATCACTCTTGCACTGTTGGTAGAAATGTAAATTGATACAGCCACTATGGAGAACAGTATGGAGGTTCCTTACAAAACTAAAAATAGAACTGCCATACGACCCAACAATCCCACTACTGGGCATATACCCTGAGAAAACCATAATTCAAAAAGAGTCATGTACCAAAATGTTCATTGCAGCTGTATTTACAATAGCCAGGACATGGAAGCAACCTAAGTGTCCATCAACAGATGAATGGATAAAGAAAATATGGCACATATATACAATGGAATATTACTCAGCCATAAAAGGAAACGAAATTGAGTTATTTGTAGTGAAGTGGATGGACCTAGAGTTTGTCCTACAGAGTGAAGTAAGTCAGAAAGAGAAAAACAAATAGCATATGCTAACACATAAATATGGAATCTAAGAAAAAAAAAAAGGTCATGAAAAACCAAGGGTAAGACAGGAATAAAGACACAGACCTACCACAGAGCACAGGGAGAATAGCTCGGTAGTTTGTGACCACCTAGAGGGGTGGGATAGGGAGGGTGGGAGGGAGGGAGACACAGGAGGGAAGAGATATGGAAACATATGTATATGTATAACTCACTTTGTTATAAAGCAGAAACTAAAACAACATTGTAAAGCAACTGTACTTCAATAAAGAAGTTTAAAAAAAAAGAAATACACATAAAAGAAAGTTATGTATCATTTGATGACAATGTGAGAAAAAACAATTTTTTATGATTCTTAATATTAGGGTGCTTTCTTATATAAATAACCAGATCCATGACTAAATAAAAGGAACAGGACATAGATATACACATCTGTCAAAACTCATCTAACTGTACACTTTAAATGGTGCATCTTACTGAATATAAATTATACTTCAACAAAGTTCATGTAAAAAAAGAGGAATCCATGGACTCTAGGAAGTATAGAGTCTAGAACAGAGAAAAGCCAAGGAAAGTCTGGAATGATAATAAAAGGGTGTCCTAGAATGAAAAGGTAGCAGTAAACCTAGAAATTTCTGATCAAATGGGGGAAATGAAGCATAGCATCTAGTAGAGATATCTTCAAAAAATAATAATAATTTTAAAAATAAGGGAACTGATAAAATATCAGATATATTTGATCACACCTAGGAACAGTTTACACTACCATTGGAGTGTTTGAGGATATGTTAATGATAATTATGTAGAAAATAGATTAAATAAATGAGAGAATTATGAATTCTAGGAAAAATTTAAAAAGCACAAGAAAGCATATATAGCTATATTACACCATATGGTATAATAACACGTAGTATCTCTACAGATCAATAAATGAGGATTAATTTTACAAAAGTAGTATTATAAATACAATGGGTAAATGGAATAAAGAGATATATATTCCAATTTGGTATTTGATGTAAGGAGCTAAATTCTTGTCTTCCTTAGTAGAAGGTAAATAGATAAATATAAATTTTTTAAAAGAAAGCTTCATAAATATATTATTTTGAAATATGTAACAAAACACTAAAATTAACAGTTCAAATGCTAATATAATTTCTATATGTGGAACAAGTGTGGGGAGGAATGGAGTTGGGACTGGCATATATATATATATGGCATCCATATATCTTTAAAAGAGGTACATATATTATTGATAAAAATTAAAATTTAGGGCTTCCCTGGTGGCACAGTGGTTGAGAGTCTGCCTGCCGATGCAGGGGACACGGGTTCGTGCCTTGGTCTGGGAAGATCCCACATGCCGCGGAGCAGCTAGGCCCGTGAGCCATGGCCGCTGAGCCTGCGCGTCCGGAGCCTGTGCTCCGCAATGGGAGAGGCCACAACAGTGAGAGGCCCGCATACCGCAAAAAAATAAAAAATAATAAAAAATAATAAAAAATTAAAATTTAATTTAAACATTAAAAATTAAGAATGATTAGTGGAGATTCAGAATTAGAACTCAAAATACCTATCCTAGAAAGAGATAAATCCCATTAACATTTATTTATAATTATAGAATTTATAATATTTAATACTCTGCTGTAAAATATATTAGGATCATTTCTCATATTTCTAAGTATTCTTAAGTACATTTTAACAAAACATAGTGACTATGTATTGTGCCATAGGATTTTTTTTTCTTGACTTTGAAT